>NW_006929433.1:3335-5234 GCF_000298275.1 Orycteropus afer afer
TTGCATGTTGCTATGATGCTAGAAGCTATGTCACCAGTATTCAAATACCTGCGGGGTCACCTGTGGTGGATGGGTTTCAGCTGAGCTTCCAGACTAAGACACACTAGGAAGAAGGATCTGGAAATCTCTTCAAAAAAAATTGGTCAATTAAAACCTTATGAATAGCAGTGAAACGCTGTCTGATGTTGTGCTAGAAGATGAGCCCCTCAGGTTGGAAGCCACTCAAAATGCAACCAGGGAAGAGCTGCCTCCTCAAATGAGAAGTGACCTTAATGACATGGATGGAGTAAAGCTTTTGGGACCTTCATCTGCTGATGTGGCATGACTCAAAAGGAGAAGAAACAATTGAAAACATCCATTAATAATTGAAACATGGAATGTATGAGGTATGAATCTAGGAAAACTGGATGCCATCAAAAATGAAAAGGACTTAAAGGTCAATATCCTAGACATTAGTAAGCTGAAATGGTATTGGCCACTTTGAATCAGACTATCAAATGGCCTAGTATGCCAGGAATGACAAACTGAAGAAAAGTACAGTGAAGTACAATGCTGTCAGTGATCCATATGCCAACAAGGAAGACAGTTACTATGACGTATTATTCAAATTTGTGCACAAACCACTAAAGCCAAAGATGAAGAAATAGAAGATTTTTACCAACTTCTACAATCTGAAATTGGCCAAAAATGCACTCAAGATGCACCAATTGTTGTTGTTGTTGTTGTGTGCCACCAAGTTGGACCCGACTCATAACGACCCCTCCTTGGGTGTCCAAGGTGGTAACACTATGGAAGTAGATTGTCCAACCTTCCTTCCAAGGTGTGGCTTGTGGGTTTGAACCATCAGCCTACTGGTTAGCACTTAAGTGCCTTAGGCACTACACTACCAGAGCTCCTGATGCACCAATAATTACTAGTAATTGGAATGTGAAAGTTGGAAACAATGAAGCACCATTTATAGATGGTAAATATGGTCTTGGTGATAGAAATGGCATCAGAGATAGCATGATAGAATTTTGCAAGACCAGAGACTTATTCATTGCAAATACTTTTCTCAGTAACATAAATGGCAACTATACATTTGTACCTCACCAGACAGAATACATAGGAATGAAAATGAAGACAGAGAAGCTCAATAACATTAGTCAGAACGAGGCCAAGGATTGACTATGAAACAGACCATCAATTGCTCATATGCAACTTGAAGATGAAGTTGAAGAAAATTAAAGCAAGTGCATGAGAGCCAAAATATGACCTTATGTATATCCCCACTTGAATTTAGAGACCATCTGAAGATTTGATGAATTGAACACCCATGACCAAAGACCAGACAAGTTCTGGGATGACAACCAAAACTTTACACATGAAGAAAACAAAAGGTCATTAAAAAGGAGGAAAAGACCAAAACGGATGTCAGAAGAGACTCTGAAACTTGCTCTTCAATGGAGACTAGCTAATGTCAATGGAAGAAAGGATAAAATAAATGATCTGAATAAAAGATTTCAAAGAGCAGCTTGAGAAGACAAAGTAAAGTATTATAATGAAATGTACAAAGACCTGGAGTTAGAAAATCAAAAGGGAAAAACATACCTGGCATTTCTCAAGCTGAAATGATTGAAGGAAAAATTCAAACCTTGCATTGCAATATTGAAGGGTTCTATAGGTTGGGCAATCCTACTTCCATAGTGATACTATCTCAGAAACCCAAGGAGGGGTCGCTATGAGTCGGGGCCAACTCAACGGCAAACAACAACAACAACAACATGGGCAAAATATTGAACAACACAAGAAGCATCAAAAGAAGATGGAAGGGAGGCGGGGCAAGATGGCGGACTAGGCAGAAGGATTGCACAGACCCTCTTCAACAAAGAAAAGGGAAACCAATTAATACAGACACAG
>NW_006929434.1:0-485 GCF_000298275.1 Orycteropus afer afer
ATCATCATCAAACTCATCAAAACCAAAGACAAAGACAGAATCCTGAAAGCAGCACAGGAAAACCAAAAACTTACCTACAAAGGACAGCCAGTAAGAATAAGCTCCAATTTCTCAGCAGAAACCATGCAAGCAAGAAGGAAATGGGATGCTAAATATAAAGCCCTGAAAGAGAAAAATTTTCAACCAAGAATCATATACCCGACAAAATTGTCCCTCAAATATGATGGGGAAATTAAGAGATTTCCAGATAATCAGAAACAAAGGGAATTTGTTAAAACCGGACAAACCTTACAAGACATGTTAAAGGGAATCTTTTGAACAAAGAAACAAAAATAACAAATAACAACCGACCATTAGTACACAAGATGACACAACCCAGAAACTACAGCTATGGACATATCCAAAGTAAAATGAGCTTACAAGACTGTAAACAGGGAACCAGAGAGATCAATTGGCAAGTGAGGACAACTACAAACAAAAAGAGG
>NW_006929434.1:1655-2680 GCF_000298275.1 Orycteropus afer afer
TTTGAATTATGGTGTTGGTGAAGAATACTGAAAATAAAATGGACTACCAGACAAACAAATCTGGTAGTACAGCAGAATGCTCCTTAGAAAAATGGCCAGACTTGTCAGAAGGGACCATTCCCTGGAGAAAGATGTCATGGTTGGTAAAATGGATGGTCAGTGAACAAAGGGAACAAATCCTCAACAAGATGGATTGACACAGAGGCTGCAATGATGAGCTCAAGCATAGCAAGGATTCTGAGGAATGGCACATGACCAACAAGTGTTTCCTTCTATTATACATATGAGTTGGAGCCAACTTGACAGCACCTAACAACAACTTCACAGAAATGGAAAAACCAGTCGTCAACTTCATATAGAGTGGCAAGAGGCCTTGAATAGTTAAAGCAATGTTGAAAGAGAAGAACAAAGTATGACAACTCCCACTTCTCAAATTTATAGTGTATTATACAGCTACAATAATCAAAACAGCCTGTTATTGGTACAACAATAGACACATAGACCAATGGAATAGAGTCCAGAAATAAGCCCACACATCTATGGTCAACTGATTTTTGACAAGGGTGCTAAGTCCATTTGATAGGGAAAGAGTGCCTTCAATAAATAGTGTTAGGAAATTTGGAATTTCCATCTACCTTATACCACATACAAAAACAAATTCAAAATGGATTAAAGATCTAAATGTGATGGCAATCAATGACATGAAACAATATGTGTGTGAATTATTGAACAGAAAACTGTTATGCTCTGGAAACTTTTACCCAAATCACAATAAGAAAAGTGGTTTTTGTTTTGTTTTTTAAAGGATCTAACTGAACACTAAAACCATAAAAATTCTCTCTTTATTTTTTAATTTTTATTGTGAATTGGGTGAAAGTTTACAGAGAAAATTCATTTTCCATACAGCAGCTCACACACATTTTGTCTCATGACATTGACTGTAATTCCCCACAATGTAACAGCTCTCTCCCATAAAATTCTTAAAAGAAAACAGGGGCACGAGATCAGAAGAACTAGATGGTGCC
>NW_006929434.1:3115-4609 GCF_000298275.1 Orycteropus afer afer
GCATTGTGGTAAACTGTGGTCAATGACATGAGACAAAGTATATGTGAACTGCTGTATCGAGAGTGAATTTACTCTGTAAATCTTCACCCAAATCACAATTTAAAAAAAAAAAGAAAGAAAACAGGGGCAATGCTGTCAGGCCTCCTTTTAGCAGTGAATTATCTAATATAATAACAAAAAGTATAAACAACAAAAGAAAATAACAAATGGGAACTCATAAAAATTAAAAATTGTTCATCAAAAGACTTTAGCAAAAAATTGAGAATACAAGCTACCAACTGGGAGAGTATGCTCAGAAACCATATATCCAATAAGAATATAATATCCAAAATATACATAACACTTCAAAAACTGAACAATAAAAAGACAAATAAAATAATCAAAAAATGGGCAAAGAAAACAAATAGATATTTTACCAAAAAAGATATTCAAATGGCCACCAAACATGCGAAAAGATACTCAACATTATTAGCCATCAGAGAGATGCAAGTCATAACAACAATGAGATATCATTTCACTCCCACTAAGATGGTGTGGTAGTTATGATTGTGTGTCAACTTGGCTGGGCCTGGGTGAGCAGCTGGGCAGCTCGCGGTAGTTATTCCCCATAATGAGACTGGCAATCAACTCCATGGTGGGATCTACCACAAGCAGCTGAGTAGCTGCCTTTGAGATGTGGTCTGTTTCCTGGACATAAGGAGAAGACTTGGCAATGGTCTCTAGCATATGGCACGCTTGGACACTGCATGTAGCTGTGTGGTTGCTCAGCAGCCTACCATGCTCTGCCAACCTTGGGACTTACAATGAACTTGAATTAATGGCCTGTCGTGTGGTTTGGTAACATCAGGATGGTGCCTTTTTTACTTGTCAACCTTGGGGCTTCTCAACCTCAACAGTCAGCAGCTGTCTGAGTAAAGAAACCCCTCTAGCTCCAGTGGTCCAGGAGCAGGAGGCAGAGCTGCACCCCAAGGTTGAAGGGCTTTCACCCAGCCCCTAGAACCTGGAACTTTGAACTTGGACTTAAAACCTCCAAACTGTAAAAGAATAAACTCCTGTTTGTTAAGGCCATCCCATCTGTGGTACATTCTTGTCAGAGTGGTACTAGGTAACCAGAACAAACGGCTAAGATAAAATGAAACAAACAAACCAAAAAAATTTTAGAAAAGAACAAATGTTGGTGAGGATGTGAGGAAATTGGAATTCTTGTCTATTGCTAGTAGGGTTGCAAAATGATATAGCCATTATGGGAAACATTATGGTAATTCCTCAAAAAACTAAAAATAGAACGACCATATGATTCAGCAATTTCACTCCTAGGTATATACTCAAAAAACTTGAAAGCAGAGGAGGCGGGGCAAGATGGCGGACTAGGCAGAAGGATTGCACAGACCCTCTTCAACAAAGAAAAGGGAAACCAATTAACACAGACACAGAAGATAATCTTGGACCCCTGAGCCTTGAAGGAAAGGATGCAGAATTGGACTAAGCCCCAAC
>NW_006929435.1:0-5134 GCF_000298275.1 Orycteropus afer afer
AGGGCAGGGCTACCTTTCTGAAGGGCGGTGGTTGCGAGTTGGCCCTCAGGGCCTGGTCTGGAGAAGGGCAGGAGGTCGCTAAGGATTCTCTCCACACGGCCTGGGTGAGGGGGCAGGGAGGGTGCTCAGCTCCTGCTGGGCTTCCTGGGGATACCACCCATTCCCCAAGACTCCGGGCCCCTGAGGTCTCACTGTCAGCTGGAGGGATCTCTCGGCTACCACCGTTGCTGTTCTCAGAGCCGCTGAGCAGGGGTTCTCGAGTGCTGGGGAAAGGAAGTGCTGGGTGACCCCATGGCACAGGCCCCGGGAGGTGGGGCAGGGGCAGGGAGACAGAGCAGAAAGTGGGAAGGCAGGGAGGCCCAGGGACAGAAGGCAAGGCTAGGAGACATGGTACCAGAAAGGCCTGGAGGCGGGAGGTGGCCGTGGTGCGGTCAGCACACACGCATAGACAAGCTTGGGCACAAATTCTGGTGATGTCCCCCAACTCCCCGGCCCCCTCACCTGCTTGGACTGGGCCGGGCTTTGGGACGGGAGGTGGGGGCAGGGACCTTCAGGGAGCCGGCGGTCTCAGTGATGAGCGTACACCAGCTGGGGAGATAGGGAAGCCGCTGGGCAGTCAGGGCCCCCAGACCCTGCTGCACTGGGGCCTCCCACCCCACCTGGCCCCACCTCTCCCCGACCATCCTGCAGGCACCCAGAGCCATGGCTCTCCTCCTCCACCCAGTGCTGGGAACCCAGGCCCCTCACTTCTTCCGTTCCAACACAGTCTGTGCCACGAGTTCATAGATCTGGGCCTCTTGGTCCCAAGTGAAAATGACGTAGAAGGCTTTGTGATCTGTGAGTGAGGTGGGAAATTAGGAGAGAGAAAGGGGGCTCAGAGCTGGGGTTACCCTAACATGGGCCCCTCCTTGAGGTCAGACTGGATGCTGAGATGCCTTCCCACAATGGTGGTATCCTCAGGGTTCACAAGACTCACCCTCCACTGACTCAATTTATCCTGCTGATATCCTGGGCCCCCTACAAGCCCTCCTCGGGAGTCTTCCCTCCCCCCTCTTATCTGATCCAGCAACAAGTCCCACCAATTCTACTCACATCACAACCTCCAGCGACCCTACTCTCTTGGTCCTGGTCTAAGCCCCCTTCACTGTCTCATAGGCAGGTTTGCAAACCTCACACTCCACTGGTCTCCGTTACAACCTACTGCCCCTGTGCAAGTCTAAGGGTCACTATGGTACCCCCTGGAATGACGCCCTGAGTCCCCCAGGGGGGGGCCCGAATCCTACTGTATCCCCAGCCTCCAGGCTCTGCACCTGTGACAGTTACTCATAACTCCTTGTGAGTGGAAGGCAGGAAGCCAGCCCTAGGCTTTGCAACCACACGGGACAGGCCCCAGCTCCTGCTTGATCCCTTCCTTACTCTCTGGTTAAGACTTCTTTGAGCTCTGTGCATGTTTCAGAACCCAAGACCCCACTCCAGGCTCGCCCTTCCCCTCCTAGGTACCCTCTTCCCTAGCAGCCCCCATGTTCCTCTGCCCACAGCTATTACTACAACAAGCGGATTCTCCATAAGACCAAGGGCAAACGGTTCACCTACAAGTTCAACTTCAGCAAAGTCGTGCTTGTCAACTACCCGCTGCTGGACGTGGCAGCAGCTGCCACTGGCTCCCCACTTTTGCTGACCCCTGGTCCCTTTGGGGGCACCCCTGGACCCGATGCTCCTCCCCTCACCCCCGAGGTGAGTTAGGATGTGGGGGTCTGAACTGGGGTGTCTGGTGTTTTTCCGGGGGCCTGCCACACTAAGCAGTACTGCTGCCTCTTGCCACAGACCCTGCAGACCCTGTTCTCTGCCCCCCGGCTGGGAGAGCCAGGAGCCCGGACGCCCCTGTTTACCCCCGAGACGGACAAACTGCGGCTGGACAGCCCCTTCCCATTCCTGGGCTCTGGTGAGGGCACAGAGGTGCCAGGGTGGGTGGGTGGTGATGGGGGGGCTGCTGCATGTGTTTGAGGGAAGAGGATGAAGAAACAGGGGAGAGACAGGAGAAAGAGGGGCAGGCTGAGGGCAGGGCGTTTGGGGGTCCTAAAGGATAGGGAGACTCGGGGGGAGGGGGGATGGTGGGAAGCAGAGTTGCTGGGGGGCATGTGAGGGTGGGGAGATGCTTTGTGGGAAGGATGATGGGAGGACAGGGTGAAATTTGGTGTGGAGGGGCGCCCTTCCTAGTCCCCACGTGGGGCGACTCAGCCTGACACCCCTGTCCCCCACCAGGTGCCACTGGCTATTCCAAGCCCCCAGGCCTGCTGGGTCCTTATGGCCGCGCCTTCCCAGAGTACCCGTGGAACTTTAACCCATACCTTACCGGCCCCTTCCCCAAGCTTCCCCCTTCTCTCTACCCCCCACACTTCTACCCCAACCCTCTGGCCAGTTCACTGGGCCACCTGCCCTCAGCAGGGGCAGGGGGAGGTCCCACCGCTGCACCCCTGCTGACCGCGGCAGGGGAGGGTCCTGGCCCTGAGCGCCCCTCAGGCCTGGCAGTGGCCCCCCGCCTGGCACTGCCAGGGGCTGGGGGTCCGGAGGCCACGCTGGGCGGGAAGGACAGCGACTCGGAGCTGGAGATCACTGACGTCAGTGGCTGCAGCTCGGACAGCGAGGGTGATGAGGGCCTCCCCGTAGCCCCCAAGGCCAAGGCCGGCAAAGGGAGTCCCGGCAGCTGAGCCGTCAGGGAGCGATGGGTTCTGCTGAGGTGGGCACCAGGCACAGCCCAGGCAGCCTCTTCCTGCCTCGATGGCTCTGCTGGACCTGCCCCCAAGGCCCAGGCCCAGCCCTCAGCACCCCCCAAGGCCAGGGACATTTCTGCTCCCGGTCCCCTCCCCCAATCGCAGAATGGGGTTCTCACCGCTTCCTCCACAGAGGGGACAGGGAGCGTGATGGCCCCCAGCCTCCTCCCCAGGCTCCAGTTTGAGGGGGGGTCCCTGCCTGACCCCACTCCCAAAGTGCAATATGGCGCCCAGCCTGCCCACCCACCCCTGTGCTGTGACCTGTGTGTTTGTGTGGCCATGTCTCTAACCCCGTGCTGGCCCTGGTCCTGACACCCTCCCCACACAGGCCCCCCTGGGGACAGGGAGCTCAGAGCAATAACCCCGCCCCCAGCCCCCACCCAGGAGGGGCCCTCACCCCACCCACCACCATGACCCCCAACAGCCACCTCCAGAGAGTTTACTACAAAAATAAAACAGAAATGAGTGGGAGGTGGAGTGCCCCTCAATGTCTGGGCTGACTTGGGGGGCCAGGGGGTGGCAGGGGGTATGGGGGAGACTCCTTGCACCCAGTGTGTGTATGATGGGGTATCATGGGAGGGGACTGTTAAGTGAATGAACTGGAGAAAGACATGGGATCTAGATAGATGCCACATGGTGGGGCCGCAGAACGGCAATGCCAGGGCGGGTCATCAAGGAGCACCCCGGGGAGACACACTAAGGACCCCCGCCCGCCCCACCCCGTGTGTGTGCGTGCACGCACACATACACACACACACACTGCTCCTTAGATAATATATATTAAAAATAAACCTCCGATTCAGGGTATAAAAACAGCAAAGGCACTTGGGGATGGGGGGTAGAAGGGTGGCCCCCCCAGGCAATACTGAGATGGCCCAGAAAATGGGGGTCACTATGGTACCCCCTGGAATGACGCCCTGAGTCCCCCAAGCAGAAGGCAAGAGGGAGAGAAGACCAAGGCCAGGGAGAGGGTGGGGGAGGCAGTGACCCCGGACAGGACCCTCTCAGGCGTGGCCCCGGCAGCGGCCCTCTCCTCAGGCCCTGGGGTGTGGAGATGCTGTGGCAGCAGTGCGGGTGGGCAAGGAGGCAGCCCCACATGTCCTCTCCCCCCACCCTGCTCCTCTTCATCCTTCTTGCAAAAGGCCTAGGGGGTGCAGAAGACGACAGGACAGAGAGAGAAAGCGAAACTAACAGGCACACAGAGAGAACACGCAGAGAAAGAGAGAGAGATGAAGACAGAGAGAGAAAAAACAGAGAGGGAGGGAGACAGAGAGGGGGAGAGAGAAGGAAGGAGACACACAGAGGGGGAGACGGAGAGAGAGACACACAGGGAGACAGAGACACACAGAGAGGGAGGCAGAGAGAGAGACAGAGAGAGCACAACAGGAGAGGAGCAGGGGGAGAGACAGAAGGCAGACAGAGTAAGAGCCCAAGACCAGATACGCAGAATATGACCAAAGCAGAGACAGAGATGTAGAGATGGGGGATGGAAGTGGGGAGATTTGGAAAGACAAAGAAAACAGAGATGGGGCTGTAGAGAGGGGAGCAACTGAGGTGCCCACTCAGTCCCCGCCTCCCACAGCAGTGCCCACCTTCTCACCCCCACTCACCTGCCTAGGGCAGGGGCCTCAGGTGCAGCCAGGCTGGGGAACAGTGTTCCCACCAAGCTGAGACAGGAGGAGTCGCAGGCGACAGAATTCCTCCTCCAGCTCCTGGAGAGGGGAAGGGTCATCAGTAAGAAGGGTCCCCCACTGAGCCAGCCCCCCACAACTTGCCCAGGCTGACCGCGTGGTTCCACTCGCCATACCTCCAACTGCTTCATGGTCTCCTCTAGGCCAAGCAGCTTCTCCTGGACCTCCTGGGTCTGTGCTGGGCTCAGGGGGCCACCACCCGGGACCCCATCCCCTTCTCGGGGAGGCCCCGCCCCACTGTCTTCCTCCGCAGGCAACAGGAGCTGTTTTAGGGACAGCACTGGGGGGGATAAGGGGACAGGTCAGAAGAAGCAGGGAGATTGGGGGGGGAGGGGAGGGCCATGGAAAGAGGCAGGGCCTCCAGGGCTGGAAATCAGGGGGCACCTAGCAAGGTGAAACGGGGGTTAGGACAGGTCTGTGCATGGGGTTGGGTATAGGAACAGGGATATGGAGCCCAGACTGGCCCAGCACTGGGCAGGGCCACGGGGGCAGGACTCCGGCACAGGGAGAGGCTGTCTAGGGCCACGGAAGAGGGACTGGGGTCTACCCAGGGTGGCAGTAAAAACCGTGGCCCCTCTAGTTGTGGACTCAGATTTGTAGTGAGGACAGTTTTCTGGCAGCCAGGCACACAGCTGGGGGCACCACCTTTTTCTAGTTCACACAAAACACTGC
>NW_006929436.1:0-1444 GCF_000298275.1 Orycteropus afer afer
GTAGATCACATGGTTGCCTGATTCAAAATGCCTAGGTCATCAATCTTTATGCATTCCATTTCATTTTTGACAACTTCCAATTTTCCTCGATTCATAATTCATATATTCCATGTTCCAATTATGAATGGATGTTTACAGCTGTTTCTCTTCAATTTGAGTCGTACCATATCAGTAAATTGAGGTCCCAAGAGGTTTAGCTTCATGTCATTAAGGTTGAAGCCGCTCTTTCCCAGTTGTATTTTGAGTGCCTTCTGACCTGAGGAACTCATATTCCAGCACTATATCAGCCAGTGTTTTGCAGGGAGTCCTCAAGTTTCTCAGTAATATATCAGACAGTGTTTCACTGCTATTCATGAAGTTTTCACTGGCCAATACTATGAGAATTGAATGGCCCCTTCCTTCTTCTGAGTCTTTCTTAACCTGGAAGCTCTGCTGTAACCTGTCCACCATGCATAACCTTTCTGATATTTGAAATACTGGTAGTATAGCCTCTAGACTCACAGCAACACCCAAGCCACAACAGTACAACAAACTGACACCAGTGGAAGATTTTTGCACATAGTAAACCAAACAACCAAATTTTCTGCCATCTAATTGATTCCAACTCACAGCTACCTTATAGATCAGAGTAGAACTGCCCCATAGACTTTATAAGGCTGTAAATTTTTATGGAAGCAGACTGCCTCATCTTTCTCCCATGGAGATGCTGGTGTGTTTGAACCACTGACCTCTTGGTTAGCAGATAAGCACTTTCACCACAGTGAAACCATGGCTTATTTGCACATACTAGACATTCAAAAATATTAATAGAGTGAATGAATGAAAGATCAATTAGTGTTGAGTTTCTAGGGATCACGTCATGATATAAATCCTAACTTATGATGCAATGCAAGGCATTATATGAATTTGCAATGCAAGCCTTTCTGAATTAACAGGCAACACCAAAGGTGAGTGGAGTATAGGGCAGTTGGTAGATTCTTTCAGAGAGCAAATCAAACTCAGCAGGCAATGCACTGATCAAACAAGAGTGCAAAATAGGCCAATGTTCTTTAAGGCTACTTTCATCTAGCTGGCTGTTAAAAACAGATTTTTCCCACTTTGAGGATATTCCTGTTGAGATCGTTGGAACATGTTTTACTCCATTCACAAGCCAACTCTGAAGATATGATCTGTGATTGTTAGGATAACAGCTTTAGAACTGGGGACACTGATTTGCTTTAGAGTATAGATTGTAACCTCCTAAAAGCAATGACCCAGATTTTGGGTTTGTGAATCCATAGTGAAAATAAAAGGCACTCTCACGCATATTTGTTAAACTGAACAAAAATTCTTGTTGCCAATTCTTCTGTATAAGGGCCAAGATTGAAAATCTGCCTCATTGTCTCTCCACTGCCCATACTGCTAGTAATCATGATTTCTGAACTTGACTTAGCAATATCTATAA
>NW_006929436.1:2954-5031 GCF_000298275.1 Orycteropus afer afer
CCCAAGGTTGAGGGGCTTTCACACAGCCCCTAGAGCCTGGCACTTTGAACTTGGACTGAAAGCCACCAAACTGTAAGAGAATAAACTCCTCTTTGTTAAGGCCATCCCATTTGTGGTATATTCTTGTCAAAGTGGCACTAGGTAACCAGAACAGTGCTTCAAGTCTTCTTCACTTTCAACAAGCAAGTTTGTGTCATATGCTTATTGCAGGTTGTCCCTGAGTCTTCCTCTAAACCTGATGCTGCTTTCTTCTTCATGTAATTCAGCTTCCCAGATTATTTGCACTGTATATAAATTAAATAAGTATAGTGAAAGGCTATCACCTTGTTGCACACCTTTCCTGATTTTAAACCATGTACTATCCTCTTCTTCTGTTTGAATGACTGCTTCTTGGTCTGTGTACAGGTTCCTCAGGAGGAGTTCCCATTCTTTGCAATGTTATCCATAATTTACACAGTCAATAAAACACAGGTAAATCCAGACTAAGATACACTAGGAAAAAAGGCCTGGCAACTACTTCTAAATATTAGCCAATTAAAATTCTCAAGATCACAACAGAGTATTGTCTGACCTGATTGCTTTGGACACATCATTTGGGAGGGATTAGTTCCTAGGAAAAGACATCATATTTTATGAAGTACAGGATCAACGAGGGTGAAAGAGATCCTTGGTGAGTTGGACCAGCACAATAGCTTCAATAATAGACAGCAACATGTTACAAATTAGGAGAATGATGGAGGACTAGACAACATTTTATTTTGTTATGCATAATATTGCCATGAGTCCAAATTGGTACAATGGTACCTAATAGTAACAATTTTCCATTTTTTAAGATTGTGGAATAATAAAGCCTATTCCTTCTTTAGGATTTTAATTTCATCTTGTAAATCTTATATTTTCTTCATAAATATGTCAAATTATAGCATTTCTTAAGTTCTTTTCTATAAAATCTTGCCTTTTTCAAGTTTCATTTTAGAATTTGAAACATATGCAAAAATAGAATAAATACAATAAACTCATCATGTACCCATCTGTTAAAGGGGCAAGGAGGCAGCATCTTCTAATCTCCTTAACTACACAAGAGGAGGATAGAATCACCATTAACACGTCAAGTCCTGTTCTTATGAGGCCAGACATGCCACTCCTCTCCAGCCCTCTTAGTAACCTTGATACCAACCATTCCTCCTGCAGCACCCACCACCTCTCTGCTGGGTTTGATAATTCACTGCAGTGGACACACAGAACTCACAGATTATGAGGTTTATTAGGGAAGCAACAAGGTACAATTCAAGTTCAGGAACACTCTCAGTTTCTCTCAGCAGGCCATCTCTCTCAGCTGACAGTCTCTCTCAGCCAACAGTCTCTCTCAGTAACGTGTCTCTCTCTCAGCAGTGTGCCTCTCTTGTGTGTGTCTCTCTCAGCAAGAAAATCTCTCTCAGCAGCACATCTCTCTAAGCAATGCATATCTCTCAGCCTGCAGTCAGAGAGATTATTCCTATCTCTAGGAGGGCTCATTTTGAGCCTGGCAGAGTAGCAAAACCAATCAATCCCAACATCAGAAGTCTACAAACCTGAGAGAGAGCCAACTTCCCCAGAAGATTACTTCATGCTGCCCCAGGTGGGTGACTTTAACAAGCAGCTACTCAGTTGCTCACAGCAAAATGGGAGTTACAAAGACTATGGGTAGAAAAGCCATACCATGTAATTTACTACACCACACCATTCCAGTCCATTCATTATTCTTATGACACTAATCCTCATTATCATAACATATCACACATAAATACTCCAATATTCATATAAAAAGGATAACTTTTTTAAAGATAAAACCCTAATTTTATGACTATATATTAAAGAAATTCTACCATCCATCTGTCACTTTGTTATACTATAGTCATTTCCATGACTATAGTATTGTATTCTGTACTATTGTTGCAATTTTGGAAAATACACCATGGTATTTCAAATACTAGCAAATTAGACAAACATGTGGTCTGCTACACCAGGAATAACAAATTGAAGAGGATTTGCATCACATTCATCATTAAAACAACATTTCAAGGCCTATCCTGAGTTA
>NW_006929437.1:0-3442 GCF_000298275.1 Orycteropus afer afer
AGGCAGGACACGAACAGACATATGCACACCTATGTTCATCACAGCACAATTCACATAGCAACGAGATGGAAACAACCTAAATGTCTATCAACAGATGAATGGATAGCCAAATTATGATACATGATGCATACAATGGAATATTATGCTACATTAAAGAACAACAAGGGATACACAAATCATCTCACAACATGGATGACCTGGAGGACATTATGCTGAGTGAAATAAGTCAGTCACAGAAGGAAAAATATTGTATGACCCATTACTGTAAAAAGACAAGGAATGGTTTGCTTAAGGAATGGAACTCACTTTATAGGTTACTGAGAAAGGGAGGGAATAATTTTGGGCTAGTTGGGGGCCACACACTGAGGTGGGCAAGGGGAGGGATGGTATGGAAAAAGTCTTTGACCACCATGATAAACAATGGGGAAAGGGAGGACACCAAACTGTGCACATAAGATATAGACAACAGAGGCTAATACTAGTATATCCACAATACTGCTTTACCATTAGCACCAAACACCAGGCTACAGATAAACATATTGATAACTGAGAAGACCAGAGGGGGGGGTCAGTGAACAAGATTATATTCTAGACCAAGGATAGATTCAGCTGAGGCTAATCTTGCACAGATACCAGTGGTACAAAATAACTGCAATCCTCACAGAAACAACAAAAGACAGACATAGAGCAATCCCTCACAGACAGCCAGACACTGTGGGAGAGAGATCCAACAGATCTACTGACTCAGGACCATAGTATTGGGGCACACTAGGCTCAATTGGCACAAACAAATACATAAACATCTTGTTCCACAACCTACATTGGTGAGTAGTGACTAGGGTCTTAAAAGCTTTCAAGCAGCCACCTAAGATGCAGCTAATGGTCTCCTATTGTCAGAAGTGAAGAAGAGTGCAAAAAACCAAGGGCATTTGGAAGCAATCAGCCCTAGGACATGATGGGCCTCTAGATCAGAAAAACTAGATGGTGCCTGGCTACCAATGCCAACCACTAGGAAAAGGATCAAAACTGGAGATCCTGGATAGAGTGAGAGGAAAAACATGGAACAAAATCCAAAAGCACAATAATGACCGGTATTGATGGTCAGATGGAGTCTGTTGGGACCCCCATTACTGTGGCCCTGGGATACACTTTGGGCCTGGAATAAAACTCACTCCCAGGGGCTGGCTCTCAGCCCAATAGTAAACAAGACACACACAGACCACTCCACCCAGGGTGACGCACCCATATACCCTATGAAGATGCATCCCTTGGGGCAATCAACCATGGGCACCAGGGGGACAACATTTGCATGGAGGAAATGCAGGACACACAGGAGGGCATAGCTATGAGGGGCCCTGGGAGAGAGGCTACTGGGAAGGGAGGGAAGGAGACTGGGTTAGAATTGGGGATGGCAAATGGGGAGTGAAACCAAATGTACAGGGAATGTTGAATGTAAAACCATGTTGAATGTAAATTTGCACCTAAAGCACAATAAAAAATAATAATAATATATATATTTTTTTTTTAATCAGCCATTGAAACATTGTTCACAAAAAACACTGGTCTACATCCTACTTTGGTGAATAGTGACTGTGGTCTTAAAAACTTGCAAGCAGCCATCTAGATGCAACAATTGATCTCTCCTCACCTGGAGCAAAGAAGAATGAAGAAAACCAAAGATGCATGGAAATAATTAGTCCAAGAGACTGGTGGACCATGCAAACCTCAGCCTATATGACCATGAGACCAGAAGAACTAGATGGTGCCTGGCTACCACTGTTAACCACTCAGAAAGGGATCCGTGCAGGAAATACTGGATAGGGTGGAAGAACAACGTGGAATAAAACTCAATCATAAAAAGAAAAGTCAGGCTTACTGGCCTGATAGAGCCTGGTGAGATCCCCAGATCATAGCCCCTATTACACCTCAGGCCTGGAACTGGAATCACTCCCATGGCTTCCAGCCAAACAATAGACAGGCATATAGGGTGAACATCAACACCAGGTAGATGCACTTCTTAGAACAATCAATCATGGGAGAACAGAAGGGCAATATTTGCACAGGGAGATAGCTCAGGGGGCAGGAATACATAGGTAAAGGGGGCACAGAGAAAAGGTAACTACAGGGAGGAAGTGGAAAGAGCTGTTACATTGTGGGGGGGTGACGTCAATGTCATGAAACAAAATGTGTATGAAGTGTTGTATGGAAAATGAATTTGCTCTGTAAACTTCCACCCAAATCACAATAATAAAAATAATTAAAAAACATAATAAAAATAAAAAAAAAAAATCAGTCATTGAAAATCCTATTAAGCACAGTTTCTATTCTGACTTACATGGGGTTGCCAGGAGTCAACTCCACAGCAATTGTTTGGTTTTTTGTTTTGTTTTGTTCTAGTACTTATAAAGTCCTTGAGGACTAAGGTGTGCCTGACTCTAGCTATAGTGTTTACAGTCACCTCATATGCATGTGAGCGCTAGACAATGAGTAAGAAGAATGAAGAACGATTGATGTCTTTGAATTGTGGTGTTGGTGAAGAATATTGAATATACCATGAACTGCCAAAAGAACAAAAAATCTGTCTTGGAAGAAGTACCCAGAATACTCCTTAGAATTGAGGATGGCAAGACTTTGTCTCCTGTAGTTTGGTCATGTTATCAGAAGGGACCAATCCCTGGAGAAGGACATCAAGCTTGATAAAATAGAGGATCAGAAAAAAAAAAAAAAAAGAGGAGAACCCTCAACAAGATGGATTGATACAGTGGCTGCAACAACGGACTCAAGCGTAGCAATGATTGTGAGGATGGCACAGGACCGGGTAGTGTTTTGTCTGTTGTACGTATGGTCACTATGAGTCAGAACTGACTAAATGGCATATAGCCCTTGCCATGTGTCAGGCAGTGGCCTAAGACTTTCACACACAATAGTTCATTGAACACTCGCAGCAATCTTATGAGGTAGACATTCTGGTAAATCCATTTCACAGATGAGGAATCTGAGCAACTAAGGTCAGTGAGCACAGAACTGCGTTTTGTACCCAAAGAGATGCTGGATAAATCTAATGCTAAGACAGACTGGAAAGAAAGTCCGGGTGATCTACTTATGAATGATAACCCTATGGATCACAATGGTCTGGCCTATAGGCAATCGTGGGAATGGCACAGAATTGGGCAGCCTATTGGGTCCATAGTGACCCGTTAGGACAGAATAGAACTGCCCCATAGGAAGGTTGGGCAATGTGCTTCTGTAGTGATACAGCCTCAGAAACCCAAGGAGGGGTTGCTATGAGTTGGATCCGACTCGACAGCACACAACAACAGCAACATAGGGTTTCCAAGCCCATAAATCTTTATAGAAGCAGATTGCCTCATCTTTATCCCATGGAGTGGGCTGCTGGGTTCGAACCACCACTGTTTTGGTTAGTAGCCAAATGCTTTAACCA
>NW_006929437.1:5817-6359 GCF_000298275.1 Orycteropus afer afer
TTTGCACATACAGTACTGCGTTGTCAGTGAAGGCAAACGTGGATATACAGGTGGATAGATAAGTGGACAGGCTGAAGTATTAGGTATGTCTATGCAAGGGGGAGTGTGCCTATAAATAGGGTTGGCAGACAATGTTTCTACAAGTGTACTGCTATGTTCTACAAGAATTCCCAGATATATAGTAGAGATGACAAGGGGCAAGGTTGTAGTCACTTCTTGGCCACAGCCAGCTACCCAGAGGAAGTGAGTAGTTGGACCTATAGGCTCAGGACCATAGTCACAGGGGACATCAAGCTCAATTGGCATAACATGCTACACAAAACATTGTTCCACCTTCTACTTTGGTGAGTAGTGACTGGGATCCTAAAAGCTTGCAAGTGACCATCTAGGTGCAACTATGGGTCTCTTCTCATCCAGAGCAAAGAAGAATAAAGAAACCAAAGATTCATGGAAACAATTAGTCCAAGCAACTGATACACCATGTGATCCTCAGCCTATACAACTATGAGACCAGAAGAACTAGATGGTGCCCAGTTATCACT
>NW_006929438.1:0-1398 GCF_000298275.1 Orycteropus afer afer
TCTCATTTGATTCAAGGAATTTTCAAATTTCAATTTTGATTTCTTCTCTTACCCAGTCTTTCTCAAGGATGGTGTTGTTCAGTTTCCTTGTGTTTACTCTTTTCCTGTTGATCTTCCTACTGTTGATATCTAATTTGATAGCATTATGATCTGAGAAGATGCTTTGCAGTATTTTGATGTTTTTAAATTTATTAAGGCTTTTTTTATGGCCTAACATATGGTCTATCATGGAAAATGTTCCATGTGCACTGGAGAAGAATGTATATTGTGCAGCTGTTGGATGAAGTGCTCTGTAGATGTCTATAAGGTCAAGTTGGTGGATTGTATTGTTTAGCTCTTTTGCATCTTTGTTGAGTTTCCAGTTGTTCTATCTTTCAAAGAAAGTGGTGTATTAAAGTCTCCCACTATGACTGTGAAGTGATCTATTTGGCTTTTCAACTCTTTTAAAGTCTGGTATATGTATTTTGGGGCTCTTTCATTGGGTCCATAGATATTTACTATAGTTATATCTTCATGTTCAACTGATCCTTTAATCATTATATAATGTCCTTCCTTGTCTCATATGGTGGTTTTTTGTCTTAAAGTCAATTTTATGAGAAATTAATATTGCCACTCTTGCTTTTTTATAATTGCCATTTGCTTGATATATCTTTTTGCAACCTTTGACTTTTAGTCTATTTCTGTCTTTATCTCTAAGGTGTGTCTCTTGTAGGCAGCATATTGATGGCTTTTGTTTTCTTATCCAATCTGCAACTCTCTGTCTCTTGAGTGGGGCATTTAATCCATTAACATTTAGGGTAATTATTGACAAGTAGGAATGGATTGCTGTCATTTTGTTATGTGTTTTTTCATGGTGTCCCTGGTTTCCTTGTTCCATATTATTTTCTGTGCTGAGCTCATTATATTTATGAATCCTGTTATCATTTCCTTTGTTGCTGTTGTTTTAGTATATGCTGAATATTTGTGCTTGTCCTCTTTTTTATTATTGATGTGAAGGTTTATCGTTTTTCTCTGAGGTTACTCTATGACTTATAATTTTCTCCCCAAGTTTAGAACAGTCCATTCTATCTTGCAACTCTTTTAACTTCCTCATGATTTAGAAGTTCTTTGACTACACAGTCTTTTCCCTCTTGTTGTTTGTAGTTGTCCTCACCGGCCAATTGATGTCTCTGGCTCCCTGTTTACAATCTTGTAAGCTTATTGTACTTTGGATATGTCCACAGCTGTGGTTTCTGGGTTATGTCGTCTTGTGTATTCATGGTGGGTTGTTATTTGCTATTTTTGGTTCTCTGTCCAAAGGATTCCTTTAGAATGTCTTGTAAGGTTGGTCTGGTTTTAACAAATTCCCTTAGTTTCTGCTTATCTGGAAATCTCCTAATTTCACAATCATATTTGAGG
>NW_006929438.1:1663-5249 GCF_000298275.1 Orycteropus afer afer
GGTATCCCACATGAACCTTAGGCTTTCTTCATTTTGTTTTGATTTTTTTTCTGATTGATCCCTTTCCAAAGAAGTATTCAGGTATTTGTCTTCTATCTCATTAATTCTGTCTTCCATTGCATCAATTCTACTACTTTGCCATTCAACTGTGTTATCTATTTCTGTCAATTTAGTACTAATCTTCTGGATTTCTATCTGTAGATTTAGAATCATTCCTAATTTTTCATTTATTTTGTGATTTTGCTCTTGTATTTTCTTCCAAAATTCCTGTAAGATTTTTTCTGTGTTTTCTTTGGTCTGTCTCTCAATCTTTTGAATATACCTAAAGATAATTCTTTTCAATTCCTTATCAGAGTTCCAATGCTGCTTCTTCCTCAAGGATGTGTTCTGGGTCTGTATCCTGCTCCCTTGTTTCTACCACTTTGTCCTGCTTCTTTGTGTGGACTCTGATGGTCTGTTATCTCTGAAGCATTGTGGTGTTGTTTTATTTAGATCTCTGTTAACTGTTTGTGAAAAGCAGCCAAGGGTGATTCAAGCTCTTCTTGGTGATTTTTTATCATTGGACCATTGGTGGAGAAGGAGGTAGTGACTTTCACTCAGTAAGTGCAGTTGTAGGAGGTGTGGGTGTAGTTGTGTCTTATGGGGACTGTTGTTGTCTCCCACTCAGTTAGACACAAATTACAATTAAATAATCATTAAAAAACTAAAAGCACATAGACAAAAATCACACCATGTAATCACACAGGAACAGTAGCCAAAAAAAAGGGAAAAAGAAGAAAAAACAACAAAACCTGCAATATCTATGGATAGGGCACTAAGAGAAAAAAAGTATAGAAGGAGAATAATGAAGGAAAAAAATGGGAACAATGCAAAAAGGAAAGCAAGGACTGGGGTAAACCATGAGAAAAAAGGGGGGGACCTTAAATTTAAAAAAAGAAAAAAAAAATTCAACCAGGAACAGGGAAAAGAAAAAGTGCTGAAAACTAGGACCTGGGAGGGAAAGATTAAGAATAATAATAAAAAGGACAAAAGTATTAATAATAGTAGTTGTTTTAAAACAGACAAATACAAGCAAACTAATCACCAGAAAAAAGAAAGTGAAAAAGAAAAAAATTAAAATTAAAAGAAAAAAGAAAAGAATCAGTGGAGGATATGGCAGGGCACCCAGGTTCCGTCTGAGCACACAGACTGTGATGGATTTCTTGTGGGCCCAGAATGTAGGTGGGAGTGAGGGATGGCCGCACCTCTGTTCACCAAATGGGTGTGGGATATAAGAGTAACAAGAGCAATGTCGTACCTTTTCAGTCTTGTGGGTCCGGAGTGTCCTTGGGGCTGCTGGAAAGTAGAACGTATTCTCAAGCTCCAGGAATCTGCAAGAGCGCCGTCTTTTTAAATATCCAAAATAGTAAAGCTGCTTTTAAAACTTCAAAATGGCGGTGCCTTCCAGAATGGTAAAAGTCCACAGCTCAGCTGGCCATTCTCTTCACCTTCTCCGTTTATTTCCCAGCCACCGTTCACAGTCCTCCGTGCTGTCCCTGGCTAGCAGGGCGATTTTTTGGTTAATTCTTCAGTTCTACCACCACTCGGGAATCTCCAAGCTGTCTGTGCCATCAGGATCACTCAGGATCACTGCCAGACCACAGCTCCTTATGTCTCCTTTTTTGGTATTTTCACGCAAATTCTTCTGCTAGTTGGGGTTTAGTCCACTTCTGTATCCTTCCTTTCGAGGGTCAGGGATCCAGGATGATCTGTGTCTGTGTTAATTGGTTTCCCTTTTCTTTGTTGAAGAGGGTCTGTGCTGTCTTTCTGCCTAGTCCGCCATCTTGCTGGAACATCTCTTTCTTCTTTTTTGATGTGTGCATTGATTAGTATAAATTGGTCTCTGATAACTGCTTTTGCTTTTTCACAAGGATTTGATATGTTGTGGTTTCATTCTCATTTGATTCAAGGAATTTTTGAATTTCAATTTTGATTTCTTCTCTTATCCAGGCTTTCTCAAGGAGGGTGTTGTTCAGTTTCCATGTGTTTACTCTTTTTCCATTGACCTTCCTAGTGTTGATTTCTAATTTGATAGCATTATGATCTGAGAATGACAGTTTCAAGAGGAATGGCGTGGCATTCATCATAACAAAGGATGTTTCAAGATCTGTCCTGAAGTACAATGCTGTCAGTGATAGGATAACATCCATACACCTACAAGGAAGACAAGTTAATATGACTGTTATTCAAATTTATGCACCAACTACCAAAGCCAAAGATGAGGAAATTGAAGAATTTTATCAACTTCTGCAGTCTAAAACTGACCAAACATGCAATCAGGATGTGTTAATTATCACTGGTGACTGGAATGCAAAGGTTGAAAACAAAAAAGAATCACCGGTAGTCAGAAAATTTGGCCTTGGTGACAGAAATGATGCTGGAACTCCCATGGTAGAATTTTGCAAGAGCAATGACTTGTTCATTGCAAACACCTTTTTTCAACAACACAAACAGTGGCTCTACACAAGAACTTCACCAGATGGAACACACAGGAATCAGATTGACTACATCTGTGGCAAGAGGTGGTGGAAAAGCTGAATATCTTCAGCCAAAACCAGGCCAGGAGCTGATTGTGAAACATACCATCAACTGTACATATGCAAGTTCAACCTGAAATTGAAGTCACTTAAAATAAGTCCAAGAGAGCCGAAATATGATCTTGAATATATCCCTCCTGAATTTGGAGACCATCTAAAGAATAGATTTGATGCATTGAGCACCAATGACCGAAAACCAGAATAATTATGGGAGGATATCAAGAACATTATCCATAAAGAAAGCAAGAGATCACTAAAAAGATGAGAAAGGAAGAGAAGACCAAAATGGATGACAGAAGAGATTCTGAAACTTGCCTGTGAGTGGAGAGAAGCTAAAGCCAATGGAAGAAATGACAAGATAAGAGAGCTGAACAGAGATTTCAAAGAGCAGCTCGAGCAGAAAAAACCAATTACTATAATGAAATGTGCAAAAACCTGGAGTTTGAAAACCAAAAGGGAAGAACACACTCAGCATTTCTCAAGCTGAAAGAATTGAAGAAAAAATTGAAGCCTCGAGTTGCAATATTGAGAGATTCTATGGGCAGAATAATGAATGATGCAGGAAACATCAAGAGAAGATGACAGGAATACACAGAATCCCTGTACCAAAAGGAACTGGTTGATCTTCATCCATTTCAGGAAGTGGCATATGATCTAGAGCCAATGGTACTCAAGGAGGAATTCAAAGCTGCAGTGAAGGAATTGGTGAAGGACAAGGCTCCGGGAATTGATAGAATACCGATTGAGATATTTCAACAAACAATTGCCCCATTGAAGGCATTCACTCGGTTATGCCAAGAGATTTGGAAGACAGCTACCTGAACAACTGACTGGAAGAGATCCATATTTGTACCCATTCCAAAAAAAGGTGATCCCACAGATTGTGGAAATTATAAAACAATATCATTAATATCTCACGCAAGTAAGATCTTACTGAAGATAATTCAAAAACGGTTGCAGCAGTATATTGACAGAGAACTTCCAGAGATGCAAGCTGGATTCAGAAGAGG
>NW_006929439.1:0-1295 GCF_000298275.1 Orycteropus afer afer
GAGATTTGGGTGAAAATTTACAGAGCAAATTCACTTTCTATACAGCAGTTCACATACACTTTGTCTCATGGCATTGACTACAATTTACCCCAATGCAACAGCTCCCTTCCACTTCCTCCTGATAGTTACTTCTTCCCTGTGTCCATCCCTCCATGAACTCCTGCCCCCTGAGCTGTCTCCCTGTGCATAAACAGCCCTTCTTTCTCTCATGATTGTTGTCTCCAAGGAGTGTATCTACCTCAGGCAAATGTTCAACTCATATGCCTGTCTTTTGTTTGGCTGGAAACCACAGGTGTGGTTTCTTTTTTAAAAAAAAATAAGAACATGACCCTTAGGAACGCAAAACCAAAGAACACCAAACTCACTGCCAGTGAGTGTATTCCAACTCATAGTGACCCCCATTAGCTTTCCAAGGGTGTAAATCTTTACGGAAGTAGACTGCCTTATCTTTTTTCTGCGGAACTGCTGGTGGGTTTGAACCACCAACCTTATGCTTAGTGGCCAGATGCATTAACCACTACACCACCAGAGCTCCTTTAGGAGTACAATGCAAACCTTTGGAGATAGTGTTGCATTGACTTGAAAGATGCTGCAACTTGGTAAACTTATTTCCAGTGTCTTAGTATGTAGATGATCCTGGAAAAAATTGATGTGTTAGACATCGTGTTTCCTGTAATTGGCTTCTCTGAACCTGCTTCTTTGGTTTTGGTTTGTTTATATTTTGAGATGTGGAAATTTTCGTGAAATCTCTTATATGTGCTGTACAAAAGACTCAAATTTGAATCCTTTTATTTTCTCAATTGGGAGAAAACAATTCTCAGTTTTCAAAGTTACTGCTTATTCATTGTTCTCTAATTATTTTTTCTTCTGGTCTTGGATAATATATCTCACACATCCAGAGTATGTGGTATTAACTGGAAATAATAAAATGCCATCAGCTATAGATTTAGTCCTTTATGCCTTTAGATATAGATGTGTCCATCAGGTAAGCTTTGAATGAACACTTCACTCAAACTCTGTGATGTCTCTAGTGATTCTTTTTTTGTTGTTGTTTTTCTTAGATCCTGTACTGCATGAGTTTCTCAGGGCATTAGACAAAAGTGTACCACAAACTGGGTGGCTTATCATGAGAGAAATGTGTTGTCTCACAGTTCTGGAGGCTGGAGATATGAGTTCAGGGTGCAGGTAGGGCCTTGCATCTTGTAAAGGCTCTAGGGGTAGTATCCTTTCTAGCCTTTTCCAGCTTCTGGTACCCCCACACATTCCTTGGTTTGTGGACTCCAGTCTCTGCCTCT
>NW_006929439.1:3250-5149 GCF_000298275.1 Orycteropus afer afer
TGTTGCAACTTAAGGCTTAAAACTTTTTTTCAGTTCTTTCAGCTTGAGAAATGCCAAGTGTATTCTTCCCTTTTGGTTTTCTAACTCCAAGTCTTTGCACACTTCATTATAATACTTGTTTTCTCCAGCTGCCCTTTGAAATCTTCTGTTCAGCTCTTTTACTTCAATTATTTCTTCCATTTGCTTTAGCTACTCCATGTTCAAGAACAAGTTTCAGAGTCTCTTATCTTTTTAATGACCTTTTGTATAATCATACATCTTCATGTATGATGTTATTAATGTCATCCCACAACTCGTCTGGTGTTCAATCATTAGTGTTCAGTGCATCAGGTCTTTTCTTGAGATGGTCTCTAAATTCAGGTGGGATCTACTCAAGGCTGTACTTTGGCTCTCGTGAGCTTGTTTTAATTTTCTTCAGCTTCAACTTGAACTTGCATATGTGCAATTGATAGTCTGGTACACATTTGGCCCCTGGTTTTGTTTTGACTGATGATATTGAACTGTTCTGATTTCTCTTTCCAAAGAAGTAGTTGATTTGATTCCTATTTATTCAATCAGGTGAGGTCCATTTGTGTACTCACCATTTATGGTGTTGAAAAAAGTATTTATAATGAATAAGTTCTTGGTCTTTCAGAATTCTATCAGGTAATCTCCAGTGTCATTTCTATCACCAAGACCATATTTTCCAACTACTGATCCTTCTTCTTTGTTTCCAGTCACTAATAATTATCAGTGCATCTTGATTGCATGTTTTATCAATTGCAGACTGCAGAAGTTGATAAAAATCTTTAAGTTCTCCATCTTTGGCATTAGTGGTTGATGTGTAAATTCAAATAATAGTCATATTACCTGGTCTTCCTTGTAGGCATTTGGATATTTTCCTATCACTGACAACATTGTATTTCAGGATAGGTCTTGAATACGCTCTTTGAGCATACATGCAACACCATTCTTTTTCAATTTATCATTCCCAGCATAGTAGTAAATCATATGATTATCCAATTCAAGATGGCCAATGCCACTTCATTTTGGCTCATTAATGCCTTGGAAAAAAAGGTATTTGCAATGAATAACTCACTGGTCTTGCAAAATTCTATCATGTGATCTCCAGCATCATTTCTATCACCAAGGCCATATTTTCCAACTACTGGTGATTCCTCTTTGTTTCCAACTTTTGCATTCCAATCACCAGTTAATCAACACATCTTGATTGCATGTTTGGTCAATTTCAGACTGCAGAAGTTGGTGGTTGGTATGTAAATTTGAATAATAGTAGTATTAACTGGTCTTCCTTGTAGGCATATGGATATTTTCCTGTCACTGACAGCATCATACTTCAGGACAGATGTTGAAACATTCCTTGTGATGATGAATACCATGCCATTCCTCTTCAATTTGTCATTCCCAGCATAGTAGACCATATGGATATCTGATTGAGAATGGCCAAAACCAGTCCATTTCAGCTCACTAATACCTAGGACATCGGTCTTTATGCTTTCCATTTCATTTTTGACAAGTTTTAGTTTTCTTAGATTCATAATTCATACATTCCATGTTCCAGTTATTAATGGATGTTTGCAGTTGTTTCTTCCAATTTTGAGTCATGCCACATCAGCATGTGGCAGTCCCAAAAGCTTTATTCCATCCACATCATTAAAGTTGACTCTATTTTGAGGAGGCAGCTCTTCCCCACTTGTATTTTGAGTACATTTCAACATGAGGGGCTCTTCTTTTCTGGCACTATGTCAGACAGTGTTTCAGGGCTATTCATAAAGTTTTCCAGTAATATATCAGACGGTGTTTCACTGCTATTCCTAAGGCTCTCTGGCCAGTTTTTTGAAAAGTGAATAGCCCCTACCTTCTTCTGAGTCTGTCTTAGTCTGGAAGCTCTGCTGAAAC
>NW_006929440.1:0-1050 GCF_000298275.1 Orycteropus afer afer
ACTGAGAGAACCCCCCCCAAAAAAAAAAAAAATTTACACTTGCAAGTTATACACTGAAAGAAGATTGTCTTTGTTCCCTAGTGCTCCTGTAACAGACATACCACAAGTGGATGATCTTAACAAACAGGGATTTATTCTCTTACAGTTTAGAAGGCTAGAAGTCTAAATTCAAAGTGCCAGCTCTAGGGCCTGGGTGAAAGTCTCAAGACCTTGGACTTCAGCTCTGCCTCCTGTTCCATGCCCACTGGAGGTGCAGGCTCTTTTGGACTTATGCAGCTACTGGTTGCTGAAGTTGATGAATGCAAGATTGGCAGGGATAATGGCACAGTGCCAAGATTAGCAGGCAATACAGAATGCCAAGACTAGGCCAAATGCAGGATCCACATGTGCCAAAAACTTGAGACATTTCTCAAAACTTCTCTTTAATATACTGGAAGCAAGCCATACCCTAAAGGCAACTGATTAGCTACTCACAGCAGATTCCACCATGGAGGTGGTTTTAATTTTATCATAGGGAATATCTACATCCAGCTGCCTAGACACTCAAAACCATGGCCCAGCCAAGTTGACATACAACCTTAACAACCACAAAGACACAAGGAAATTTTTTTGAATTCCAGTAATGTTTTCTTTGACTTGGCTACTGGTTAAATCAGAGTATTTGATTTGTGAAAATTTATTGAGCTATATACACTCATGGGGGAGCTCTAGTGGTGTAGTGCCTAAGGCATTTGAATGCTAACCAGAAGTCTGACAGTTCAAACCCACCAACTACTCCTTGGAAGGAAGACTGGGCAATCTACCTCCATAGAGATACCACATTGGAAACCCTAGAAGGGGTCACTATGAGTAGGAAATGACTTGAGGGCAGTGAGTTTTTTTTTTTTTTTTAAAATATGTATATATAATATGTATATGGTAGCCTGGTGCCTAAGGCATTTGACTGGTAATCACAAGGCTGGCAGTTCAAACCCACCAGCCACTCTTCAGAAGGAAGGTTGGGCAATCTACTTTCGTTGTGATTCTGCCTCAGAAACCCAAGGAGGGGTC
>NW_006929440.1:3258-3859 GCF_000298275.1 Orycteropus afer afer
TGATCTACTATGCTGGGAATGACAGTTTAAAGAGGAATGGAGTGGCATTCATCATCACAAAGGATGTTTCAAGATCTGTCCTGAAGTACAAGGCTGTCACTGATAGGATAATATCCATACACCTACAAGACAGACCTGCTAATACAACTATTATTTAAATTTATGCACAAACCACCAAAGCCACAGATGAGGAAATTGAAGATTTTTATCAACTTTTGAAGCCTGAAATTGACCGAACATACAATCAGGATGTGTTAATTATCACTGGTGACTGGAATGCAAAAGTTGGAAACAAAGAAGAATCACTTGTGGTTGGAAAATTTGGTGACAGAAATAATGTTGGAACTCACATGGTAGAATTTTGCAAGGCCGACGACTAATTCATGGCAAACACCTTTTTTCAACAACACAAATGGTGGCTCTATACATGGACTTCACCAGTTGAACACACAGGAATCCAATTGACTATATATGTGGCAGGAGGTGATGGAAAAGTTTGATATCTTCAGCGAAAACCAGTCCAGGAGCTGATTGAGGAAAAGACCACCAACTTCTCCTATGCAAGTTCAATTTGAAGTTAAAGACAATTAAAACAAGTCCA
>NW_006929440.1:4899-6098 GCF_000298275.1 Orycteropus afer afer
TGAAAAGGCATTTGATTGTGTGGATCATGACAAATTATGGATAACATTGAGAAGAATGGAAATTCCTGAACACTTGATTGTACTCATGAGGAACCTGTACCTTAACCAGGATGCTGTTGTTTGAATGGAACAAGGGGACACTACATGGTTAAAAATCAAGAAGGGAGTGTGTCAGGATTGTATCCTTTCCCCATACTTATTCAATCTATATGCTGAGCAAATAGTCTGAGAAGCTGGACTATATGAAGAAAAACATGGCATCTGGATTGGAGGAAGAATCATTAACAACCTGAGATATGCAGATGATACAACTTTGCTTGCTGAAATTGAGGATGACTTGAAGCACTTACTGATGAAGTTTGAAGAGTACAGTCTGCAGTATGGATTACATCTCAATAGAAAGAAAACAAAAATCCTCACAACTGGACCAATGAGCAGCATCACAATAAATGGAGAGAAGACTGAGGTTGTCAAAGAATTCACGTTGCTTGGTTCTACAATTGATGCCAATGGAAACAGTAGTCAGGACATTAGACGATGTGTAGCATTTGGAAAGTCAACCATGAAGGAACTGTTTCAAGTGCTGAGGAGCAAGGATGTCTCCTTGGGGACTAAGGTGTGCCTGACACAACCATGATATTTCCAATCGCATCATATGCATGTGAGAGCTGGACATTGAATAAGGAAGGCCAAAAAAGAGTTGATGCTTTTCAGTTGTGGTGCTGGTGAAGAATGCTGAAGGTACCGTGGACTGCCAAAAGAACTAACAGATCTGTCCTGGAGGAAGTGCACCCAAAGTGATCCTTGGAAGCAAGAATGGCCAGACTTCATCTCATCTACATTGGTCATGTTGTAAGAAGTGACCATTTCCTGGAGAAGGATGTCATGCTTGATAGGGTGGTGGGTCGACGAAAGAGGGGGAGGCCTTCAACGAGATGGTTTGACATGGTGGCTCTGATGATGGACTCAAGTATAGCAGGAATCATGGAGCTGGTGCGGGATTGGGCAGTGTTTCCTTCTGCTGTGTATGGGGTCGCTATGAGTTGGAAACCACTTGACAGCATCTAACAACAACAACAACAACACAGAGTACTGCACCCAACAGCACCACCATATACATTCTTCTCCAGTGCACATGGAACATTTTCCATGATAGAACATAGGTTAGGCCATAAAGCAAGCTTTAATAAATTTAAAAA
>NW_006929441.1:0-701 GCF_000298275.1 Orycteropus afer afer
AATACCATGGCTTGGCTCAGGCACACTTTAGTCTTCCAAGTGACATCTTGCTTCTTAACACTTTATAGAGGTCTTTTGCAGCAGATTTGCCCAGTGTAATACAATGTCTGATTTCCTGACTGCTGCTTCCATGCCTAAGACAGTAACCATTCTAATGCTTAAAGGAATTTGTGTTAATGCATGGTTTTTTCACCTTGGGTAACTTTTCTTCATAAAATATTCTTTTTAGTCATCATGTTCTGAGAACTCCAATTAAACTATATCTCTTAGAAAAAAAGTTGGTGTCCAGAAGTTCTTTTAAAATTGAATTATGCCATGACCAAGTTCATTGAACACTGGGCCTAATTTACTTAACTTGTTTTACTTTAGCAATTCCTGGGCAATTCCTTTGATGTGCTAATTTAGTCTGGCTTAACTTGCTCTCAGTGATCTTGCTCTGGGTATCTGTGCTATTTTACAGGTGATCACACAGCTGTCTAATGAATATTAATTTACAAAAGAGCAAATAAAATTTACTCTTCTGTAGATATTAAAATATATTACTTTCATCATTTTGACAACTTGACAATTGCTATTTTCTAGGCTTAAGGTGGGAAGGGAGCAGTGGCAGAAAGGGCTGGCAGGAACAGGTAGGGGATAGCCCCAGATGTGAGCAGAGCAGTTGGAACAGCTAAGGCAGACAAACTTGTCTGTCAGTTTGT
>NW_006929441.1:1916-3014 GCF_000298275.1 Orycteropus afer afer
ATTGAACACCAATGACTGAAAACCAGAGGAGTTGTGGGATGACATCAAGAACATCATCCATGAAGAAAGCAAAAGGTCATTAAAAAGACAGGAAATGAAGAAAAGACCAAAATGGATGTCAGAAGAGACTGAAACTTGCCCGTGAATGGCGAGTAGCTAAAGCAAATGGAAAAAATGACAAGATAAAAGAGTTAAACAGATTTCAAAGAGCAACTCAAGAAGACAAAGGCAAAGGGCCAAAATCCATTAAATGAGGAAGAGAATGTTTGTTTAATAAATGGTTCTGGCAAAACTGGAGATCCATTTGCAGAAAAATGAAACAAGATTTGTACCTCACACCATATGCAAAAATAAACTCCAGATGGATCAAAGACTTAAATTTGAAACCCAAAACTATAGAGTTCCTAAGGAAAAACTAGGGACAAATTTAGGGGCCCTAGTATATGGCATAAATAGACTATCAAGCATAATTCAAAATTCACAAACAGCAGAAGAGAAACCAGATGATTGGAACCTTCTAAAAATCAAATTTTTATTTGCTTCCAAAGACTGCTCCAAAAGAGTCAAAAGACAACCTATAGATTAGGAAAAAATATTTGGTAATGACATATCTGACAAGTGACTTATCTCTAGAATTTATAGAAAACTCCAACACCTCAATAACAAAAAGACAAACAATCCAATTAAAAAATGGGCAGAGGACATGAATAGACACTTCACCAAGGAGGATATTCCAGCAGCCAACAAATATATGAAGAAATGCTCACGATCATTAGCTATTAGAAAGATGCAAATCAAAACAACGAGATACCACCTTGCTCCAGCACTAGTAGCAAAGTTCAATGAGACAGAAAATAACAAATGCGGAGAGATTGGGACTCTCATACACTGCTGGTGGGACTGTAAAATGGTATGACCATTGTGGAAAGCAGTATGGTGATTCCTTCAAAAGCTAGAACTATATATACCATTTGACCCAGCTATTCCATTACTAGGTATATATCCTAAAGAAATGAGAGCCGTGACAAGAACAGACATATGCACACCCGTGTTCATCACGGCACTATTTACAATAGCCAAAAGATGGAAACAACCTAG
>NW_006929441.1:5331-6105 GCF_000298275.1 Orycteropus afer afer
AAAAAAAAAAAAAAAAAAAAAAAAAGAAGAAGAAGAAGAAGAAAGAAGACAAATTCAATTATTGTAATGAAATGTGCAAAGACATGGAGTTGGAAGGCTAAAGGGAAGAACACACTCAGCATTTCTCAAGCTGAAAGAACTGAAGAGGAAATTTAAGCTTGCAATATGGAAAGATTCTATGCTCTGGTAGCATAGTGCCTAAGGCATTTGACTGCTAACCAGAAGGCTGGTGGTTCAAACTCACCAGTCACTCCTCAGAAGGTAGGTTGGTCAACCTACTTCCATAGTGATATCACCTCGGAAACCCAAAGAGGGGTCACTGTGAGTCGGATCTGACTCTACGGCAGTGAGTTTGTTTGTTTGTTTGTTTTGGTTATGGGCAATATTTTTTGGTTATGGGTATATTGAATGATACAGGAAATATTAAAAGAAGATGGAAGGAATACATAGACTCACTGTACCAAAAAAAGAACTGCTTGATGTTCATCCATTTCAGGAGGTGCCATATGATCAAGAACTGAAGGAAGAAGTCAAATTGGCATGGAGGGAAGTGGCGAAAAACAAAACTCCAGGAATTGATGGGATACCCATTGAGATGTTTCAACAAACGGTTGCTGCACTAGAGGCACTCACTTGACTATGCCAAGAGATTTGGAAGACAACTACCTGGCCAAATGACTGCAAAAGATCCATATTTGTACCCATTCCAAAGAAAGGTGATCCCACAGAATGTGGAAATTATCAAACAATATCATTAATATCACATGCAAGTAA
>NW_006929442.1:0-1557 GCF_000298275.1 Orycteropus afer afer
CTTCCTTCCGAGGAGTGGCTGGTGGGTTTGAACCGCCAGCCTTCTGGTTAGCAGTCAAGTGCCTTAGCCACTATGCTACCAGAGCTCCCATCTATTGTTAGAGACGATTTTCCTTTTATGAAGGCCCAGTTCCCCATACCTTCCTGGCTCTCTTCCAGCAGAACACAATGATGGAAAAGCATGTTTGTCACAGACTCTGTAAGCCACTTCTACCACAGATTAACAGTGAGGCGTGGGACAAGATATTTAACAGTTAACTCATTTATAAAACTGCGATAACGTCTAACTCTTGGGGTTGTCCTGAGGCTTAGAGAACATGTATGTGTATATGTATGTATGTGTGTGTGTGTATATATATATAGGAGCTCTGGTAGCTTAGTGCCTAAGGCACTTGACTGCTAACCAAAAGGCTGGCGGTTCAAACCCACCAGCCACTCCTCAGAAGGAAGGCTGGGCAATATACTTCTGTAGTGATACCGCCTCAGCAACCCAAGGAGGGGTCGTTACGAATCATCCAACTCGACGGCAGTGTGTGTGCATGTATACGTAATTTTTTTTTTTGATTAGCACAGAGCCTAGGCCAGCTCTCACCCTCAATAAACACTCGCTCCACTCTTTTGCTCAACTCCTCAGATCTAAAGATGTTCTTCCTCTGGACTCTAAGGTTGTTGTTGTTATGTGCCGTCGAGTCACCCCTGACTCATAGCGACCCTCCTTGGGTTTCCGAGGCAGTATCACTATGGAAGTAGATTGCCCAACCTTCCTTCCGAGGAGTGGCTGGTGGGTTTGAACCGCCAGCCTTCTTGTTAACAGTCAAATGTCTTAGGCACTATGCTACCAGAGCTCCCATAAGTTGAGGACTAGTTGTATTAAATGCTGAGAGATACATCAGTGTTATTGTTAGGCACCTTTGAATTCATCTTCAGCTCATAGTGTCTCCATGTAACAGAATGGAACTTCCCCACAGGGTTTTACAGTGCAGTGAATTGCTTAATATAACCCTTCTAGCCATTGTCCTCCATTTTGTAATGTACAGCCTCTATGCCTGTTCAGGGTGGGATGTGTCTTGGGTCTCACTTTGCTGTAGGGTGTGACTCAAGTCAAGTTTTTTGAAGGTATATATGTGAATGTTCTGGCAAAGTTCACTCTCTCTTGCTCCAGTTCTTGCATTTGGTGCATCATATTCTCACCCCTGAACTTGAAACTGCAGCCAGTGATCTGACCTGCTAATTTGAGTTAGCCAGCCCCTGCAACAACATGACTGAGGAGACTCCTCCAGACCTATGCCTGACATACAGATTTGGGCCAGCCTCACAGCCTCCACCACCATGTGAGATATTTCCTTAGGAATTTGTGAGTTCTGTGAGATGTTACAGCAAATTATGGAACCATAAGACAGGAGAGAAAGTAGAGGGGAGGAGGAGGAGTTGATGTTAGAGATGATGGAGTGGTACAACAGCTTGGAAAAGTTGGACATTTGGGACATTTTTAACCTCCCCCTCATACAGGTCAGTTTGGTGCTTATCCTTCTAAAAGAAATTTTTTGAGCAGGTTTAT
>NW_006929442.1:4361-5067 GCF_000298275.1 Orycteropus afer afer
CAAGTGCCTTAGGAACCACACTACCAGAGCTCCTCAGACAACGTATAGCACTGGGAAAACCGGCTGCAAAGGACCTCTTTCAAGTCCTGAAGAGCAAAGATATCTCCTTGAGGACTAAGGTGCACCTGACACAAACCATGGTATTTTCAATTGCCTCATATGCATGTGAGAGCTGGACATTGAATAAGAACGACTCATGAAAAGTAGATGCTTTTGAGTTGTGGTGCTGGTGAAGAATGCTGAAAGTACCATGGACTACTAAAAGATCTAACAAATCTGTCCTGGAGAAAGTGCAGCTGGAATGCTCCTTGGAATCGAGAATGGCCACACTTCATCTCACCTACTTTGGTCATGTTGTAAGAAGGAACCATTCCCTGGAGGAAGCTGTCATGCTTGATGAGGTGGAGGGTCAACGAAGGAGGGGAAGGCCCTCAACGAGATGGACTGACACAGTGACTGCAAAGATGGGCTCAAATATAGCAGGGATCATGGGGTTGGCGCAAGACAGGGCAGTGTTTTGCTCTGCTGTGCATAGGGTGGCTGTGAGTTTGAAATGACTCAACAGCACCTAACAACAACAACAATATGTCTGATTTCTTGACTGCTTTTTCCATGGGTGTTGATTATGGAACCAAGTAACACGAAATCTTTGACAACTTCAATCTTTTCTCCATTTATCATAATGCTGCTTATTGGTCCAGTTATG
>NW_006929443.1:0-510 GCF_000298275.1 Orycteropus afer afer
GCATAGCATTTACAAGGCTATAATCTTTATGGAAGCAGATTGCCACATCTTTTTTTCTTGTGGCTGTAAAGATTATAGCCTTGGAAATCTTATGAATAATTCTACTCTGTCCTTTAGGGTTGCTATGAGTTGGAATTGACTTGTTGGCATATAACAATGATGGGTACCAAATTGGACAAGTCAGGCACAGAGCATTTCCATCATTGAATGAAGTTCTACTGGACATTGCTGGTCCATGTTCTTATTGTTTTTTACATACATTGCCACCTCCTAAGGGATCTTCAGGTTCTTATATATGCCTTCCTTATTTATTTGTGGTTATTGTTAGTGGCCATTGTGTTGGCTCCTGACTCATGGCAGCCCCACACTTGGCTGGAATGATTAGTTGCTGATCTGACTGGTGTGATCTACAGGGTTTTCACTGGCTGGTATTTGGAACTAGATTGCCAGGACTTTCTTCCTAGTTTGTCTTAGTCCAGAAGCTCTGCCGAAACTTGTATGTTGTTGTTA
>NW_006929443.1:2035-2945 GCF_000298275.1 Orycteropus afer afer
TGGTGAAGAGTGGGGCAGCATCTCCATTCTGTTATATGTAAAGTCACCATGAGTCAGAGGGATGCTTTGCTCTCCCAGCCACTGAAAGCCAAGTCCTCAGCTCGCCCCATAGTCAGGTGTCCCCAGCCATGCAGTTCTTCTTGTTGGTCATCCTCTGAGATTGGCTCAGGTGGCACCGACGCTAGCACATTCACCTGGGTCTGCAAGACACACTTGTGCTCTTTTTCTTTGGTGCTCTTGCAGCAGCTTGTACTGTATTATTGATTGCTGTTAGCTGTCCTTGAAGCATCCCTCTGACTCATGGTGACTTTACATATAACAGAATGGAGATGCTGCCCCACTCTGCACCATCTCCATGGCCACGGGAATGCTTGAATCCATTGCTTTGGTGATTGTGTCAATCCATCTCATTGAGGGTTTCTCTTGTTTGGCTGACCTTCTACTTTACTCACCATGATGTCCTTTCTTAGTGACCAGTATGGATTACTGAGCTGAATTAATAGTTGAACCAATATTTGAATACCAATGTTAAACTCTGTAGGTGCAAAGACAAACGAGACTTGGTTGGTCCCTGCCCTCCAAGAGCTCAGCATTTATAGCAGGAGACAGTCCTCTGATCCACAAACTATCTAGAATGTAGCACTCATTCTAGAATAGAATAGATGGAGTGCAACGCAGAAAAGTAATTTAGAGGCTGGAGAGGGTGTTTAGATGGGGACCCTGGGCCATGGCAGTTTCTATCTGAGCCCAGTGTCTGTCCCATAGTACAATTTCTATAGATAGTTGTTGAAAAAATAAGTGCGTAATTATAGCCAATGACTATTGAGCACCCAGGTGTCCCTGGGTGGTGCAAATGGTTAAGTGCATGTCTAGTAATGGAAAGGTTGGCAGTTCTAAAACACCCAGTGAT
>NW_006929443.1:4390-5071 GCF_000298275.1 Orycteropus afer afer
GGTGGAAGATACAACCCTAACACACTCTCCTCCTGATTTTAAACCATGGAGTATCCCCTTGTTCTGTTCGAACAATAGCCTTCTGGTCTCTGTACAGGTTTCTCATGAACACAATTAAGTGTTCTAGAATTCCCATTATTCTCAATGTTATCCATCATTTGTTATGATCTGTACAATTGAATGCTTTTGCATAGTCAATAAAACACAAGTAAACATCCTTCTGGTATGCTTTGCTTTCAGCCAAGATCCATCTGACATCAGCAATGCTGTTCCTCATTTCATGTCTTCTGAATCCAGCTTGTATTTCTGGAAGTTCTCTGTCAATATACTGCTGCAAACGTTTTTGAATTATCTTCAGTAAGATTTTATTTGTGTGTGATATTAATGTTATTGTTTGATAATTTCCACATTCTGTGGGATCACCTTTCTTTGGAATGGGTACAAATATGGATCTCTTCTAGTCAGTTGTCCAGGTAGATGTTTTCCAAATTCCTTGGCATAGACAAGTGAGTGCCTCCAGAACAGCATCTGTTTGTTGGGATGGGAATACCCATCTCAGTGGGTATTCTGTCAATTCCTGGAGCCTTGTTCTTTGCCACTTCCTTCAGTGCAACTTTGATTTCTTCCTTCAATACCATTGGTTCTTGATCATATGCCACCTTCTGAATTGGATGAACATAG
>NW_006929444.1:0-1751 GCF_000298275.1 Orycteropus afer afer
TCTTCCTCCAATCTTGATGCCACATTCTTTTTCATATAGTCTAGCTTCTTGGAATATTTTCTCAGCATATAAATTGAGTAAGTGTAAGGAAAGGATACAACCCTGATGTACACCCTTCCTGATTTTAAACCATGAAGTATCCCCTTGTTTTGTTTGAATGACTGCCTCTTGGTCTATGTGCAGTTTCTTCATGAGCACAATTAAGTGTTCTGGAATTCCCATTCTTTGCAATGCTATCCATAATTTGTTATGATCCTCACAGTCAAATGCTGTTGCAAAGTCAATAAAACACAGGTAAACATCTTTCTGGTATTCTTTACTTTCAGCCAAGATCCATCTGACATCAGCAACAATATCCTTCGTTCCATGCCCTCTTCTGAATCCAGCTTGAATTTCTGGCAGTTCCCTGACAATGCAACTGTTTTCGAATTATCTTCAGCAAAATTTTACTTGTGTGTGACATTAGTGATGTGGTTTGATAATTCCCACATTCTGTTGGATCACCTTTCTTTGAATTGGGCACAAATAAGGATCTCTTCCAGTCCACTGGCCAGGTAGCTGTCTTTCAAATTTCTATATAATTTTTTACCTTTTTATTGTGATTTGGGTGAAATTTTACAAAACAGATTCATTTTACATTCAACAGTCCATGCACGTTTTAGTTTGAGATACTGGTTACATTCCCCTCAGGGTAACAGCTCTCCTCCCACTTCCTCCCTGTGGTTACCCTTACCCTGTGTCCTTCTTGCCTATGCATTCCTGCCTCCTACCTTTCCCCCTGTGCAAGTACTGCCCTCCTGATTTACCATGGTTGACTGTTCTAAGGAGTGCATCTCCTTGGTGTAATTGTTCAGCTGGTAGTCTTGTCTGTTGTTTGGCTGAGAGTTAAGCCATGGGAGTGAGTTCAGTTCCAGGCCCGAAGGATGCCTTGGGCCCATAAACTCTAGGATTTCACCAGTCTCTGTCCAGCCAGTAAACTTGGTCTTCTTTATGTTTTTAAATTTTGTTCCACATTTTTTCTCCTACTCTATCCAGGATCTCCAATTTTGATCACTTTCTGAGTGGTTGACATTGGTAGAGGGAGCTCTGGTGATGTAAGCAGTTAACTGCTAACCAGAAAGCTGGCAGTTCAAACCCAAAGCCACTCCTTGGAAGGAAGGTTGGGCAATCTACTTCTATAGTGATACCACCTCGCAAACCCAAGGAGGGGTCACTGAGTAGGATCCAACTTGACGGCAGTGTGTTGTGTTGCATTGGCATTGGTAGATGGGCATCATCTAGTTCTTCTGGTCTCAGGGTCATATAGGCTGAGGTTCTCATGGTTCATTAGTCCTTTGGACTAGTTGTTTCCATGTGTCTTTGATTTTCTTCACTCTTCCTTGCTCCAGATGAGGAGAGACCAATATTTGCATCTTAGATGGCTGACTGCAAGCTTTTTTTTCTCTTTAGAAAGACAAATTTTTTTAATGCATTTTATTGAAATATAATTTATGTACAGTGAAATGCATAAAACTGGTGCACTAGTGACATGGGTCAATGCATTCTTTTTTTTTTTTTTTTTGCAGTGTTCCCTCCTCTCCCCTCCCACCCCTGGTAACCAACAAAGAAAGTTCCTTTCCATACATAAACCTTTCCTTGACTTTTTACAATAATGAACTAATACTATATTTGTCCATTTGTGATTGACTTCCATCACTCAGCATAATGTCCTCCAAGTTCATCCATGTTATGTGGTGTTTTGCAGATTCTAC
>NW_006929444.1:1851-4952 GCF_000298275.1 Orycteropus afer afer
ACATGGGTGTGCATATATCTGTTCTTGTCCTGGCTCTCACTTCTTTAGGATATATACCTAGTAATGAGATTGCTGGGTCAAATGGTATTTCTAATACCAGCTTTTTAAGGAATCACCATACTGTTTTCCACAGTGGTTGTATCATTTTACAGTCCCACCAGCAGTGTATCAGAATCCCAATCTCTCCACATCCTCACCAGCATCTGCCATTTTCTATCTTGATGAACTTTGCCGTTAGTGCTGAGGTGAGATGGTATCTCATTGTTGTTTTGATCTGCATCTCTCTGATGACTAGTGATCATGAGCATTTCTTCATGTATTTGCTGGCCGCCTGAATATCCTCTTTGGTAAAGTGTCCATTCATGTCTTCTGCCCATTTTTTAATTGAATTGTTAATCTTTTTGTTGTTGAAATGTTGGAGTGTTCTATAAATTTTAGAGATAAGTCCCTTGTCAGATATGTAATTATCGACAAATATGAATTTGTTTCTGTCATTTTGTTACATGCTTTTACGTGGTGTTGATTTCTTTGTTCCATATAATTTTCTGTGCTGAGCTCATTTTGTTTATGAATCATGTTATCACTTCCCTCTTTGCTATTGCTTTAGTATTTGCTAAATATTTGCACTTGTCCTTTTTTTTTCCGATGTGAAGATTTATCATTTTTCTTGTGGTTACCCTGTGGTTTATAATTTCTTCCCAAATTTAGAACAATTCATTCTATCTAGTAATTGTCTCAACTTCCCTATCATTTAGAAGTTCTGTAACTACACAGTTTTTTCCCTCTTTTTGGTGGTTGTTGTTGTTGTTATGTGCCATCGAGTTGGAGCCAACTCATAGTGATCCCTCCTTGGGTTTCTGAGGAAGTATCACTATGGAAGTAGATTGCCCCATCTTCCTTCTGAGGAGTGGCTGATGGGTTTGAACCACCAGCTGTCTGGTTAGCAGTCAAATGCCTTAGGCACTACGCTACCAGAGCTCCCCTTTTTGCTTGTAGTTGTCTTCATTTGTCAATTGATGTCTCTGGTTCCCTGTTTACAATCTTGTAGGCTTATTTACTTTGGATATTTCTATAACTTGGTTGATTTCTGGGTTATATCATTATGTGTGTTAATGGTCAGTTGTTGTTTGCTGTTGTTGGTTCTCTGTCCAAAGGACTCCCTTTAGCATCTCTTGTAAGGTTGGTCTGGTTTAAAAAAATTCCCTTAATTTCTGCTTATCTAGAAATGTCCTAATTTCACCATTATATCTGACGGACAATTTTGCCGGGTACATAATTCTTGGTTGGAAATTTTTCTCTTTCAGGGTTTTATATATATATCATCCCATTTTCTTCTCTCCTGCATGGATTCTGCTGAGAAATCTGACCTTATTCTTATTGGTTGTCCCTTGTAGGTAACTTTTTGTTTTTCCCGTGCTGCTTTTAGGATTCTTTCTTTGTCTTTGGTTTTGGTGAGTTTGATGATGATATGTCTTGGTGATTTTCTTTTGGGGTCTATCCTGTTGGGGTTCGTTGGACTTCTTGAATGGATATATTCTCATCTTTCATCATACCAGGAAAATTCTCTTCCAGCAAATCTTCAACAACTATTTCTGACAAATTTTTATTTGTCTCTTCCTGTTCTGGAATTCTGATTACATGTAGGTTATTCCTTTTGATGGTATCCCACACGAACCTTAGGCTTTCTTCATTTTGTTTTGATCTTTTCTCTGATTGTTCCCTTTCCAAAGAAGTATTGAGGTATTTGCCTTCAATCTCACTAATTCTATCTTACATTGACTCAATTCTACTCCTTTGCCCATTCAATGAGTTATCTATTTCTGAAAATTTAGTATTAATTTTCTGGATTTCTGTATGTAGATTTTGTATCATTTCTAATATTTCATTTATTTTGACATTTTGTTCTTGTATTGTCTTTGAAAATTGTTCTAGGGTCCTCTCTGTGTTTTCCTTAATTATGTCTGTGTTTTCCTTGATCTGTCTCTCAGTTCGTTGAAGATACCTAAATATAACTGCTTTGAATTCCTTACCAGGGAGTTCCAATGCTGTGTCTTCCTCAGGGATGTGTCTTGGGTCTGTACCCTGGTCCCTTGTTTATCCTGGTTTATTTTGCTTCTTTGTGTGGACTGTGATGCTCTGTTGTCTCCTACGCATTGTGACATTTTTGTGTTTACATTTAATTGGTGATTGTATGTTGGAGTGATTTGCCTACGATTTTTGTTTTCTTTGTTTTGTTTGTATGTTATCTATGTAAGCAAGGTACTATGCTGTGTTCCTCTATTTGCTAGTTGGCAGCACATACATGTCTCCTTTCCCGTTGTCTCCTTTCCCGTTGTCTCCCTCCTGTATGTTCCTGCAGTTCTTGGCAAACAGAGCCTATTCTTAGGTCCTGTTTTCATTCAGGTTTTTCCACTTGCTGGTGCCTAATCCACTTCTGTGTACTTCCTTTCAAAGATCAGGGTTCCAGGATTATTTTCTGTATCTCTGTCAATTGGTTTCTTTTCTTTGTTGAAGAGGGTCTCTGGAGCTTGTCTGTCTGTTTCATCATCTTACCGGAAGTCTAGCTGCTTGCAAGCTTTTAAGACCTCAGTTGCTACTCACCGATATAAAATGTAGAACAGTAATTTTTTGTATACTATATTGTGCCAATTGAGCTTGATGTCCCCTGCAACCTGGAGAGGTCCCCAGACCTCTCACTCCCTCAAGGTAATAGCTAAGAAGTTATCCTAACTTTGCCCCCTGTTAGCTTTAAACTGTATAGGGACATTTTTATAGCATATACAAATATGGATGTAGGAATATCATTTGCCAAACCTATCTATGGTCATGGGTATATTCCTGTTCACCTGTCTATACCTGATCTTCTTGCCTGTCTACCTATGTATCCACCCACGGATTAGTGTTTGCTATTACTGATAATGCAGTATCGTGTGTGCAATAGTATTTACATTTATTGTCTGTAGCTCTTGTGCAGCTCTTCATGTCTTCCTTTTCCTTAGTGATACTTTCATATTTCTTGGCATAAAAGACTGCTGCTTCTTTTTGTTGAATGAAACATCTCAGTGGGTATTCTGTCAATTCCTGGAATTTTTTTTTTTTTT
>NW_006929445.1:0-1929 GCF_000298275.1 Orycteropus afer afer
GTGGCTCTCACTCAGTAAGTGAAGCTGCAGGTGGTGTGGGTGTAGTTGTGTCTTATGGGGACTGTTGCTGTCTTCCACTCAGTTAGACAAAAATAACAATTGAGTAATCATCAAAAAAGTAAAAGCAAATGGACAAAAAATACACCATGTAATCACAAGGAACAGTAACCAAAAAAGGGGAAAATAATTTAAAAAAAGAAAAAAACTCTGCAATATCTGGGGAGAGGGCAATAAGAGAAAAAAAGTAGAGAAGCAGAATAGTGAAGAAAAAAATGAGAAACATGTAAAAAGAAAAACAAGGAATGGGGTTAACCACAAGAAAGAAAAAGTTGCAACCAGGAATGGGGAAAAGAAAAAAAACTAGAACCTGAGAGGGGAATAATAAAGAATTATAGTAAGAAGGACAAATGTAATAATAATAGTAGTGGTTTTAAAACAGACAAAAACAAACAAACAGAAAAAAGAAACCAGGGCAGGGCAGGGCAGGGCACCCAAGCTCTGTCCGAGCACACAGACTGGGATGGAAATTCTGCTGGTTCAGAAAGTTGGTGGGAGTTAGGGATGGCTGCACCTCTGTTCAGCAAGAGGGTGTGGGGTATAAGAGTAATAAGGGCAATTTTGCACCTTTCCAGACATCCGGGTCCAGAATGTCTTTGGGGTTCCCAGCAAGTGGAGCCTGTTCTTAAGTCCCTGGAATCTGGGAGAACGCTGTTGCTTTAAATATCCAAAATGGTCAAACCACTTGTAAACATACAAAATGGCTGCGCCCTCCAGACAGACAATAGTCCACAGCTCAGCCCACCTTTCTCTTTACTGCTTTCCCTTTTATTCCCTAGCTACCAGAGCAGTCCTCTGTGTAGTCCCTGGCTACCAGGGCTGATTTTTAGGTTAATTCTTAGGTCCTACCACCACTTGGCAATATAAGCTGTCTGTGCCATCAGGATGGCTTCCAAACTGCACCTCCGTATGTCTCCTTTTTTGGTGTTTTCATGCAAATTCTTCTGCTAGTTGGAGTTTAATCCATTTCTATATCCTTCCCTTCAAGGCTCAGGGGTCCAGGATTATTTTCTGCATCTGTGTTAATCAGTTCCCCTTTTCTTTGTTGAAGAGGGTCTGTGCAGTCTTTCTGCCTATTCCACCATCTTACCAGAACTCCCGAAAGCAGGTATTTCTGCTTGTCCAGCATCCTAGTCTGTGTGCTCAAGTGGAGCCTGGGTGCCCTGCCCTGCTCCAATTTTTTTTTTTTCTCTTTGTTTTTGTCTGTTTTAAAACTACTACTATTATTATTACTTTTGTCACTTACTACAATTCTTTATTCTTCCCCTCTCAGGTTCTAGTTTTCAGTTATATAATCCTAAAGGAGAGGTTACAAATTCTTCCCTGAGATTCAACATCAGTTCCATTTTTACTATTTCTAAATTCTTTGCCATACATACAGCATTATCAGTGCTGATCACGTTGTTGTTGTTGCTGTTAGGTGCTGTCAACTCTTAGTGACTCTATGTACAGCAGAATGAAGCAATTCTTGGTCATGGACCATCCTCCCAATCATTGCTATGCTTGAGCTCATCATCACAGCCACTGTTGCTACCCATCTTTTTGAGGGTCTTCCCATTTTTCACTGACCCTCTACTTTACCCAGCATGATATCCTTCTCCAAGAAATGATCTCTTCTGACAACATAATATAGTAGCTAATCATTTACCAAAAACCAAATTCAAATTCATTGCTGTCCAGTCACTTCCAACTCATAGCAACCCCTCCTTGGGTTTCCAAGGCAGTATCTCCATGGAAGTAGATTGCCCAGTCTTCCTTCTGAGGAGTGGCTGGTGGGTTTAAACCTCCAGCCTTCTGGTTAGCAATCAATGCCTTTGGTACTATGGCACTAGAGCTCCGTAATGCCTAAGGCATTTGACTGCTAACCAGAAG
>NW_006929445.1:2029-5344 GCF_000298275.1 Orycteropus afer afer
AAAACCAAATTCAAATTCATTGCTGTCCAGTCACTTCCAACTCATAGCAACCCCTCCTTGGGTTTCCAAGGCAGTATCTCCATGGAAGTAGATTGACCAGTTTTCCTTCCACTGAGGGGCTGATGGTTTGAACCATTAGCCTTCTGGTTAGCAATCAATGCCTTTGGTACTATGGCACTAGAGCTCCGTAATGCCTAAGGCATTTGACTGCTAACCAGAAGGCTGGTGGTTCAAACCCACCAGCCATTCCTTGGAAGGAAGACTTGAGCAATCTATTTCAACAGACGTATCGCCTGGGAAACCCAAGAAGGGGTCACTATGAGTCACAAGCGACTCAAGGGCAGTGAGTGAGAATCATGGAGCAGATAACAAAATATCTATTGATCCACAAATCATATTACATAGTTTCATACTTAACTATGAGGACAAATACTTTTTCATGTCTCCTAATTCATAAAAATTTACAACAATGACATTTCATTAGCCTCTCTGGGACTTTGTAGAGTTTCTTTTTCCTGTCTTAACATTAGAAATTGGTTAATGAGCTGAATGCTGATCATTCACTTAAATTTTATTGAGAACTTATTGTATACCAGATATTATATAAAGCAAATCACAACAGAAGCTAATATTGGATTGATGTACTCCTCTTGTCTCAGTCCCTGTGGCAAGCACCTCATTAACTTCTCTCTAACACTTCCAGAAGCATGTGAAGTAGGCAGTATTCCCATTTAATAAATAAGAAAACTATGATTCAGAGAGGTTATGTGACTTACCCAAAACAGTGGCTAATACATATAACTACTCAAACTGAGATTCAAACCCATGTCTATTTAGTGGCAGACACCATGTTCTGTCCACTGCTTCCAAAAGCCTCCTCTAGTTCTAGGAGCATGCTGGACATACACATCAAACAACTATATACCCAGGTATTGTTAAAGGAGTCAGATAATATCTCTACTACAAGGTGGAGGATAATGGCTATGATCCCCAACACCAACAGGGGCACTGGCATCATTCCAGTGACTCCAGTCAGGGCACACTGTGTGAATGAAGAGTGCAGATGCCTAACGACTTCTCTTTTCTAAACTTTTTTAATGCTTTCACAAAAAAAGACCAGCTCCTTTGTGGATTTTCATAGTGTAAGTTGTCCCAAAAAGTGATGTGAGGAGGACCAGATTAGTAACTCTTAGGATTTGTGTTTCCATTCCAAATAAATGAAGCCTGACTCAAATAAGTTTTTGTTATTTCCTACCCAACTAATTCAATTCAGTTATGTCCAGTGAGTGTTTGTTGAGCCATGACTATGTGCCTAGCACTGTGGGAGACAACAATGGAGTGACAGAATAACTACCATGAAGGAGTTTACATTATCCAGAAAGAAAAGATTTAATTAGAGCATAATAAAGCTAGCTGATACCCACATACTAAACTTCACATGTTCTAGTTTATTCATCAATACACGCACCCACTCACGGACGAACTCACGTAATCAGTGAATTTGGAGGTGCTATAGGATGCCAGGAAATCCATTCTCCACCTACAAAGCATCTTCAGTTTAATGGGCACTAGTGTAATTATGGGCAAATAACATAGAAGGAGAGACTGGTGGTTGCAGGTGTGATCAGGGAGACTTCAAGGAATTGGTGGACTCAACTTGGCTAGAACTTGAAGTATGGGGAAGATTTATTTTTTCTCATAGGAATGTGTTTTTGAGCAGGTTCTCATGAAGTTCTATTCAAAAATGAGTATCAACTACTGTATTGCTATTGGTCACAGATTTTTATAAAAACATCATTCTGTGCCTTGTCCAGTGAATAATCTTAAAATAGTAACCCAGTGATACAGGTTCAACCTAATAGGTAAGGCAATTAACATTTAAAAAGTAATCTCACCTCCCTTTGATGCATGAAAATTATCTCCCTATAGTAAAAGTAGAAGTTACTCTCTCTCCTCAAACCAAAAAAAAAAAAAAAGCAAACTCACTGCTGTCGAGTGGATTCTGACCCATAATGACCCCCTTGGGGTTTCCAAGGTGGTAAATCTTTACAGGTGTGGTTGGTGGGTTTGAACTGTTAGCCTTCTAGTTAGCAATCAAATACCTTAGGCACTATGCTATGAGAGCTCCTATCTCCTAAGCATTCTGTCTCCTAAGTATCTAAAAGCACATGCCTCAGGAGAAATATTTAATCCTTTTGACAATAAAAACCAAACTCACTGCCAACAAGTCGATTCGACTCATAGTGACCCCTCCTTGGGTTACCAAGGTATCCCTATGGAAGTTTATAGCCAAATCTTCCTTTCGAAGAGTGGCTGGTAGCTTTGAACTGCCAGCCTTCTAGGTAACAGTCAAATGTCTTAGGCATTACACCAACAGAGCTCCCCTTTTGACAATAGAAACTTATATATATATATTTTCCTCATTCACAAGCATACAACATAAACTTTTTTTATCTTTTAATATAAATCCTCATTAAAAAATAATTTTGTAAGTGCTTTCTTAAAAAAAAAAAAATCCAAAACATAAAATTAAAACATGAAAAGAATGTGCACCAAGAAAAATATGAACATTCTATCCAAACATAAAAACTGCAATGTCAATTATATCATATGTAAAATAAAACCTTTGCATTTTGGTTTAGATAGAGAGTTGGTAAAATTTGCAGCCTTTGAGACCCCTAGAAGTCCCTGGATGGTGTAAAGTCCCTGGGTGGTATAATTTTGTACTATATTTTGTACTGGATTACTAACCAGAAGTTTGGCATTCAAACCCACCCAGTGGCACCATGGAAGAAAGGCCTGGAGATCCACTTCTGTAAAGATCATAGCCAAGAAAACTCTATGGAGATGTTCTATTCTGTAACACATGGGGTTGCCATGAGTTGGAACTGACTACATGGCAACAGATTTGTTTTTTTAATTTTTATTTAGATGCCATTTTCATTTTTATGTAATTTTCATTTTACTGGCAATAATGTGACTTCATATTGTTCCTCATTTTCAATGGACTACTTTTAAAGACGAGTAATTAAATACAATGAAAATTACATGACTCATTGAGACGCATTCTCATGTATATTATGTCATACAAAGTAGCTTCAATTGATTTCTAGACAATTAGAAACAGCAAAGGTCATTTTAACATATGCATTAGTCAACTTTGCTACAGTAAGAAACAACCCCATAACTCATTGGCTTAGAACAAAAACGTTATCTGGCTTTTATTATGTGATTTGGGTGAAGATTTAAAGAGCAAATTCACTTTCTATACAGAAGTTCAAATATACTTTGTCTCATCTCATTGACCACAGTTTA
>NW_006929446.1:0-3780 GCF_000298275.1 Orycteropus afer afer
CGTTTATTCCCCAGCCACCGGAGCAGTCCTCCGTGCAGTCCCTGGCTAGCAGGGCTGATTTTTAGGTTAATTCTTAAGTCCTACCACCACTCGGGAAGCTCCAAGCTGTCTGTGCTGTCAGGATCACTCAGGATCACTGCCAGATCACAGCTCTGTATATCTCTTTTTTTTGGTATTTTCACACAAATTCTTCTGCTAGTTGGGGTTTAGTCCACTTCTACATCCTTCCCTTCAAGGCTCAGAGGTCCAGGATTACCTTCTGTGTCTGTGTTAATTGGATTCCCTTTTCTTTGTTGAAGAGGGTCTGTGCAGTCTTTCTGCCTAGTCTGCCATCTTGCCAGAACTTTGTTTTCAGTGTCTTCAATGACCATTTTCTTTTTCTCCCCCAGAAGTGGTTGGCCTCATCTTTCTTCTCAGTTGTCTTAATCTGGAAGCTTCGCTGAAGCTTGTGCACCATGGGTGACCATCACCAATCATCTGTCAGCCTGTGTGTTGCTGTGAGGCTGGAGGCTATGCCACCAGTATTTCAAACACCACAAGGGTAACCCATGGTGGACAAGTTTCAGTGGAGCTTCCAGACTAAGACAGACTCAAAAGAAGGAAGGGGCCATCCTGTGTGGTAAAAACTTTATGAATAGCAGTGAAACACTGTCTGATATATTACTGGAAAACTTTATGACTATCCCTGAAACATTGTCTGATATAATGCCAGAAGATGAGCCCATCAGGTCAGAGGGCACTGAACATACAACTGGAGAAGAGCTTCCTCCTCAGAGTAGTGCTGAGCTTAATTATGTGGATGAAGTAAAGCTTCTGAGACCTCCATTGGCTGATATGGCATGACTCAAAATGAGAAGAAACAGCTGCAAACACCCATTAATAATCAGAACATGGAATGTATGAAGTATGAATTTAGGAGAATTATAAGTGGTTAAAAATGAAATGGAATGTATAAAGATTGATATCTTTGGCATTGTTGTTGTTGTTGTTATGTGCCGTTGAGTCAAACCTGACTCATAGCGACCCCTCCTTGGGTTTCCGAGGCAGTATCACTACGGCAGTAGGATTGCCCAACCTTCCTTCCGAGGAGTGGCTGGTGGATTTGAACCACCAGCCGTCTGGTTAGCAGGCAAGTGTCTTAGCCACTATGCTACCAGAACTCCCTATCTTTGGCATTAGTGAGCTGAAATGGACTGGTTTTGGCCATTTTGAATCAGACAACCCTATGATCTACTATGCTGGAAATGACAAATTGAAGAGGAATGGTGTGGCATTCATCATCACAAAGAATGATTGAAGATCTATCCTGAGGTACAATGCTGTCAGTGATAGGATAATATCCATATGCATACAAGGAAGATCAATTAATACTACTATTATTCAAATTTACAAAGCAACCTCCAAAGCCAAAAATGAGGAAACTGAAGATTTTTACTAACTTTTGCAGTATGAAATTGACCAAACATGCAATCAAGATGTGTTGATTACCACTGGTGACTGGACTGCAAAAGTTGGAAACAAAGAAGAATCACTGATACCTGGAAAATATGGCTTTGGTATGGTAACAGAAGTAACGCTGGAGATAGCATGATAGAATTTTGAAAGACCAATGACTTATTCATTGAAAATGCCTTTCTTCAACAAACAATGGCTATACACATGGAATTAGCTAGATGGAGTACACAGGAATCAGATTGACTACATCTGTGGGAAGAGGCAATGGAGTAAGCTCAATATCTTCAGCCAAAACAAGGCCAGGAGTTGACTTTGGAACAGTACAACTTGCTATATGTAAGTTCAAGTTGAAGCTGAAGACAATTAAAACAACTCCATGAGAGCCAAAATATGATCTTGATTATATCCCTCCTGGATTTCGAGACCATCTAAAGAATAGATTTGATGCATTGGACATCAATGACCGAAAACCAGAAAAATTGTGGGAGGACATCAAGAACATCGCCAATGAAGAAAGCAAAAGGTCATTAAAAAGACAGGAAAGGAAGAAAAGACCAAAATGGATGACAGAAGAGACTTTGAAACTTGTCTTTGAGTGGGGAGTAGCTAAAGCAAATGAAAGAAATGACAAGATAAAAGAGCTGAACAGAAGATTTCAAAGAGCAGCTCAAGAAGACAAAAGCAATTATTACAATGAAATGTGCAAAAACCTGGAGTTAGAAAACCAAAAAGGAAGAACACACTCAGCATTCCTCAAGCTGCAATAACTGAAGAAAAAATTCAAGCCTCAAGTTGCAATATTTAAAGATTCTATGGGCAAAATAGGAGCTCCAGTAGCATAGTGCCTAAGGCACTTGACTGCTAACCAGAAGTCTGGCAGTTCAAACCCACCAGCTACTCTTGGGAAGGAAGGTTGGACAATCTACTTCCATAGTGATACTGCCTTGGAAACCCAAGGAGGGGTCAATATGAGTCCAGTCTGACTTGAGGGGACATAACAACAACAGCAACATGGGCAAAATATTGAATGATGCAGGAAACATCAAAATAAGATGGAAGGAATACACAGAGTCACTATACCAAAAAGAATTGGTTGATGTTCATCCACTTCAGGAGGTGGCATATGATCAAGAACCAATGGTATTGAAGGGAGAAGTCAAAGCTTCTCTGAAGGAATTGGCTAAGAACAAGGATCTAGGCTTTGACAGAATACCCATTGAGATGTTTCAACAAACGGATGTCACACTGGAGGCAGTCACTTGTCTACGCCAAGAAATTTGGAAGAGAGCTACCTGGCCAACTGACTGTACCCAATCCAAGGAAAGGTGATCCCACAAAATTTGGAAATTATTGAACAGTATCATTAATATCACACACAAGTAAAATCTTGCTAAAGATAATTCAAAAACAGTTGCAGCAGTATATTGACAGAAAACTTCCAGAAATGCAAGCTGAATTCAGAAGAGGATATGTAATGAGAGATATCATAGCTGATGTCAGATGGATCATGGTTGAAAGCAAAAAATACCAGAAAGATGTTTACTTGTGTTTTATTGACTAATCAAAATCATTTGATTGTGTAGATCATAACAAATTATGGATAACATTGAGAAGAATTGTAATTCCAGAACACTTGATTGTGCTCATCAGGACCAAGGGGGTACCGCATGATTTAAAATCAAGAAGGGAGTGAGTCGGGGTTGTATCCTTTTGTCATACTTATCCAATCTGTATGCTAAACAAATAATCAGAGAAACTGGACTATATGAAGAAGAATGTGGCATCAGGATTGGAGGAAGACTCATTAACAACCAGCGATATGCAGACAATACAACTTTCTTTGCTGAAAGTGAGAATGATTTGAAGCACTTTCTGATGAAGATTCAAAGGAACAGTCTGAAGTATGGATTACATTCCAACATAAAGAAAACAAAAATCCTCACAACTGGACCAATAAACAGCATCACAATAAATGGAGAAAAGATTGAACTTCTTAAAAATTTCACATTACTCAGTTCCACAATCAACAACAATTGAAGGAGCAGTCAAGACATTAGGCGACATATTGCACTGGGCAAATTTGCTTCAAAAGATCTCTTTAAAGTCTGGAAGAGTAAAGATGTTTCCTTGAAGACTAAGGTGCACCCAACACAAGCCATGGCATTTTCGATTGATTCATATGCATGTGAGAGCTGAACAATGAATGAGGAAGACCAAAGGAGAGTTGATGCTTTTGAGTTGTGGTGTTGGCGAAGAATACTGAAAGTAACATGAATTGCTGTTCTGGTTACCTAGTGCTGCTCTGACAAGAATATACCACAAATG
>NW_006929446.1:4177-4800 GCF_000298275.1 Orycteropus afer afer
TGGAGAAGGATATAATGCTTGGTGAATTGGAGGGTCAACAAAAAAGGGGAGGGCCTTCCACAAGATGGATTGACACAGTGGCTGAAATGATGTGCTCAGGTATAGCAAGGGTTGTGGGGCTGGCACAGGACTGGGCAGTGTTTCATTCTGTGGTACATAAGGTCACTGTGAGTTAGATCTTACTCAATGGCACCTAACAACAATGTGGGTGACCCTGCTCATATTTTATGTATATATCCCCTTTAATTACTATTCTCAGTTGAATGGAATGGCTCATAGAGGTAACACTTGTCAGATCATCTTCATCTTCCTAGGATGTTGAAATTTTTCTGGAAGGAGTTTAGATTAGATATATATTAAAAATATCTACTGGTAATGAAAGCTGAAAAATACAATCAGGAGACATGAGCAAAGTTATCATTTGTCCAGGCAATAATCAGAAGCAGCTTAGATTTTTCTCCGTGCAGACAACATTCAAAAAGAAAACCAAACTCACTGCCTTCAAGTGGATTCCAACTCATAGCAACTCCCTTTGGGTTTATGAAGTGGTAAATCTTTATGGAAGTAGATTGCTAAATCTTACTTCTACAGAGTGGCTCGTGAGTTTGAACTGCCAGACTTCT
>NW_006929447.1:0-472 GCF_000298275.1 Orycteropus afer afer
TAGTGGCTCTCGCTCAGTAAGTGAAGTTGCAGGAGGTGTGGGTGTAGTTGTGTCTTATGGAAACTGTTGTTGTCTCCCACTCAATTAGACACAAATTACAATTGAATAACCATCAAAAAACTAAAAGTCCATGCATGAAAGACACACCATGTAATCACACAGGAACAGTAACCAAAAAAAGAAAAAAGAGGAAAAAAAAAAGAAAAAACAAGCTAACCTGCAATATCTGTGGATAGGGACTAAAAAAAAAAAAGTAGAGAAGAAGAATAATAAATGAAAAAAATATGGGAAAAATGCAAAAAGAAAATCAAGGAACAGGGTTAACCACAAGACTAAAGAGGGAAAAGAAAAAAAAAAAAATTCATCCAGGCACAGGGAAAATAAAAAATGCTGAAAACTAGGACCTGGTAGGGGAAGATTAAGAATAATAATAAAAAGGACAAAAGTATTAATAATATTAGTTGTTTTAAAG
>NW_006929447.1:1577-3231 GCF_000298275.1 Orycteropus afer afer
TCATCCCATAGTTCTTCTGGTTTTCGGTCATTAGTGTTCAGTGCATCAAATCTATTCCTTAGATGGTCTCTAAGTTCAGAAGAGATATATTCAAGGTCATATTTTGGCTCTTATGGACTTGCTTTAATTGTCTTCAACTTCATGTTGAACTTGCATATGAGCAGTTGATGGTCTGTTCCACAATCAGCCCCTGGCCTTGTTTTGGCTGAAGATATTGAGCTTTTCCATCACCTCTTGCCACAGATGTACTCAATCTGATTCCTTTGATTTCTCTCTGGCAAAATCCACATGTACAGACGCAGTTTGTGTTGTTGAAAAAAAAAAAGAAAAATGACATTTGCAATGAATAAGTCATTGGTCTTGCAAAATTCTATCATGTGATCTCCAGCTGAGAAAAACTGAGGAAAAAATTTAAGCCATGAGTTGCAATATTGAAAGATTCTATGGGAAAAATATTGAATGATGCAGGGAGCATCAAAAGAAGATGGAAGGAATACACAAAGTCACTGTACAAAAAAGAACTGGTTGATCTTCATCCATTTCAGGAGGTGGCATATGTTCAAGAACCAATGGTATTGAAGGAAGAAGTCAAAGCCAAACTGAAGGAATTGGCAAAGAACAAGGCATCAGGAATTGACAGAATACCCATTGAGATGTTTCAACAAATGGATGCCCCACTGGAGGCAATTGGCATAACATACTACACAAATCATTGTTCCACCTTCTACTGTGGCTAGTAGCAACTGAGATCTTAAAAGCTTTCTATGACAAGAGATTTGGAAGACAGCTACTGGCCATCTGAGTGGAAGAGATCCATATTTGTACCCATTGCAAAGAAAGATGACTCCACAGAATGTGGAAATTACCAAACAATATCATTAATATGTCATGCAAGTAAAATATTACTGAAGAAAATTCAAATATGGTTGCAGCAGTATATTGACAGAGAACTTCCAGAAATGCAAGCTGGAGTCACAAGAGGATGTGGAATGAGGGGTATCATTGCTGATGTCAGATGGATCTCGGCTGAAAGCAAAGAATACCAGAAAGATGTTTACTTGTGTTTTATTGACTATGCAAAAGCATCTGATTGTGTGGATCATAACAAATTATGGATAACATTGATAAGAATGGGAATTCCTGAACACTTAATTGTACTCATGAGGAACCTGTACATAGACCAGGAGGCTGTCATTTGAACAGAGCAAGGGGACACTGCATGGCTTAAAATCAAGAAGGGAGTGTGTCAGAGTTGTATCCTTTCACCATACTTATTCAATCTATACACTGAGCAAAGAATCCGAGAAGCTGGACTATATGAAGAAAAATGTGGCATCAGGATTGGAGGAAGAATCATTAACAACCTGCCATACGCTGAGGACACAACTTTGCTTGCTGAGGATGACTTGAAGCACTTACTGATGAAGATTGAAGAATACATTCCACACTATTTACAATAGCCAAAAGATGGAAACAACCTAGGTGCCCATCACCTGAGGAATGGATATCCAAATTATGGTACATACACACAATGGAATACTATGCAACCCTAAAGAATAATGTAGAATCTGCAAAACACCGCGTAATGTGTATGAACTTGGAGGACATTATGCTGAGTGAAATAAGTCAATCACAAAAGGACAAATATTGTATT
>NW_006929447.1:4036-4978 GCF_000298275.1 Orycteropus afer afer
CCTTCAGGTCTGGAATTGAACACATACCTGTATCTTCCAGCCAAGCAGTAGACAGGCGTACTAGTTGAGCATTTATCTGAGGTAGATACACTCCTTGGAGATAACAAGTAAGAGAGAAAGAAGGGCTGCTCAGGCACAGACAGCTCAGGGGGTAGGAGTGCATGGAGGGATGGTCACAGGGAAGTGGTACCTATCAGGAGTAAGTGGGAGAGGAGATGTTGCATTGTGCTAAATAGTGGTCAATGTCACGAGACAAAGTGTAAATGATCTGTAAATTTTCACCCAAATCACAATAAAAATTAAAGAAAAAAGAATACATTCCACAGTATGGATTACACCTCAATATAAAGAAAACAAAAATCCTCACAAGTGGATCTATAAGCAGCAGCACGACAAATGGAGAAAAGATTGAATTTGTCAAAGAGAAATTGTTTCTTTCTACAATCGACACCAATGGAAGCAGCAGTCAGGACGTCAGATGACGTATAGCACTGGGCAAATTGGCTGCAAAGGACCTCTTTCAAGTGCTGATGAGCAAAGGTGTCCCCTTGAGGACTAAGGTGTGCCTGACACAAGCCATGGTATTTTCAATCACCTCATATGCATGTGAGAGCTGGACAATGAATAAGGATTGATGCTTTTGAGCTGTGGTGTTGGCAAAGAATGCTGAAAGTACCATGGACTGTTAGAAGGACTAAAAGGTCTGTCCTGGAGAAAGTGCAGCCAGAATGCTCCTTGTAGGTGAGAATGGCAAGACTTCGTCTCACCTACTTTGGTCATGTTGTCCGAACGGACCATTCCGTGGAGTAGGATGTCATGCTTGCTAAGGTGTCTGGTCTATGAAAGAGGGGAAGACCATCTACGAGATGGATTGACACAGTGGCTGCAGGGATGGGCTCAAGTATAGTGAGGGTCATAGAGCTGGCACAGGACTGGGCAGTG
>NW_006929448.1:0-1724 GCF_000298275.1 Orycteropus afer afer
TCCTTCAATATTGTAACTAAAGGCTTGAATGTTTCCTCAGTTCTTCCAGTTGAGAAATTCCAAGCATATTCTTCCCTGTTGGTTTTCTAATTCTAGGTATTTGCACGTTTCATTATATACTTTATCTGTTCAAGGCACTGCAAAGAACACAAGAGGTTAAGGTAACAAATATAAATACTGTTAAGTGCACAGTTCCAAAATACCACTAATATCAATAATTTATGAGTAGATATTGAACTATATGAAGAATAATGTAGCATCAAGATTGGAGAAAGGACCATAACAACCTCTGATAGACACATGACACAATCTTGTTTGCTGAAAGTTCAGATAACTGGAAGCACTTACTGATGAAGGTCAAAGACTATAGTCTTACAGTATGGATTACACCTCAACATAAAGAAAAGGAAAATCCTCACAACTAGACCAATAAGGAACATCATGATAAATGGAGAAAAGATTGAAGTTGTCAGGGCTTTTATTTTACTTGGGTCCATAGTCAACACTCATGGAAGCAGCAGTCAGGGAATAAGATGTCATATTGCACTGGGCACATATGCAAAAGATCTCTTTAAAATGTTAAGAAACAAAGATGTCACTTTGAAGTCTAAGTTGTGACTGACCCAAGCCATGGTATTTTCAGTCACCTGATAGGCATGTGAAAGCTGGACAATGAATAAGCAAGACCAAAAAATACTTGATGACTTTGAATTGTGGTGTTGGAGAAGAATACTGAAAAGTTTATGGTCTGCCAGAAGAACATACAAATCTGTCCTGGATGAAGTACAGCCAGAATTCCTCTTGGAACCATGAATGGCTAGACCTCATCTCATTTACTTTGATCATGTTGTTAGAAGGGACCATTTCCTGGAGAAGCATGTCATGCTTGGTGAAGTAGACCATCATCACAGAAGAGGAAGACCCTCAATGAGATGGATTCACACAGTGGCAATGATGAGCTCAAGTATAGCAAGGATTGTGAGAATGGTGCAGGACCAGGCAGTGCTTCATTCTGTTGTGCATAACATTGCTATGAGTTGGAGTCAACTTGATGGCACCTAACAATGATTTTCCTAAATTAATACTTCATACATTCTACGTTCCAATTATTAAGGGATGTTTGCAGCTGCTGCTTTTCATTTTGAGTCACACCACATCAGAAAATGAAAAGCTTTACTCCATCCCCATCATTAAGGTTAACTCTACTCTGAGGGGGCAGTTCTTCCCAAGTCTTGTTTTGATTGCCTTCCAAATGAGGACTCATCTCAACCCAATATCAGACAATGTTCTGCTAATATTCATAAGATTTTCACTGATCAATTTTTTTTAAAAAATACATTTTATTGAAATATAATTTATGTACAGTGAAATACACAAAACTAAAGTGACATGGGTCAATGCATTTTTCTTTTCAGTGTTCCTTCCCCTCCCCTCTTACCCCTGGTAACCACTAAAGAAAGTTTCCTTCCATATATAAACCTTTCCTTGACTTTTTACAATAATAAATTAATACTATGTTTGTCCTTCTGTGATTTACTTATTTCATTCAGCGTAATGTCCTCCAAGTTCATGCATCTTATGCGGTGTTTTGCAGATTCTACATTATTCTTTAGTGTTGTATAGTTTCCATTGTGTGTATGTACCATAGTTTGGTTATTCATTCTTCTGTTGATGGGCATGTAGTTTGTTTCCATCTTTTTGCTATTGTAAATAGTGCTGCAATG
>NW_006929448.1:1974-4951 GCF_000298275.1 Orycteropus afer afer
GGCCTCTTGTGCTGTCTCCCTGTGCATACACAGCCCTTATATTCTCCCATGATTGATCGCTCCCAGGAGTATATCTACCTAATGTAAATGTTCAGCTCATATGCCTGTCTTTTGTTTGGCTGGAAGCCATAGGAGTGAGTTCAATTCCAGACCTGAAGGGCAGCTAGGGGCCATAGTGTCAATGGTTCCATCAGGCTCTACGAGACCAGCAAACCTGGTCCCTTTTATTTATTAATTTTTTAATGATTTTGATTTTTGTTCCACATTTTGTTCCACACTGTAGAATTGACTTTCTCCCATTGTATCCTGAATCTCCTACACAGAGCCCCCCCCCCCACCACCACCACCAAGTGGTTGACAGTGCACCATCTAGTTCTTCTGGTTTCATAGTCATTTAGACTGAGAATTGCATGGTGTCCCAGTTGCTTGGACTAATTGTTTCCATGCATTTTTGGTTTTCCTCATTCTTCTTTGTTCTGGACTAAGAGAGACCCATCGAGATTCCAGTCACCACTGACCAAAGTAGGATGTGGAACAATGTTTTTGTGTATTATGTTATGTCATTTGAGCTTGATGTCTCCTGTGACTATGGTCCCGAGCCCACAGGTCCAACTACTTGCTCCCTGTAGGTAGCTGGCTGTGGCCAAGAAGTGACTACAACTTGTCCCTTGTCAGCTCTATTACATACCTGAATATTCTTACAGAACATACAAATACACTTATAGAAACATTGTCTTCCAACCTTATACATTGTCATGGACACACTCCCTGTACACACACCTAATAGCTCAGCTTGTTTACCCATCTATCCACCTGTATATCAACGTTTGCCTTCACTGACAATGCAGTATTATATGTGCATAAGGTTCATCTATGTTGTCTGTACCTCCCATGTATCTTTCTATGTCTTCCTCTTCCTCAGTACCACCGTGTTGATCACTTACATTTGGTACATTGCCCTTCTCTTTACCCAAATCAGTACTTAACACTACCTGTCTAACAGTGTTCCCTCTCCTCCCCTGCTATCCCCGGTAATGAACAAAAGAAAATTCCCTTGCATAAATAAACCTTTCCTTGACTTTTTACAATAACAGACTAGTACAATGTTTGTCCTACTGTGATAGACTTAGTTTACTCAGCATAATGTCCTCCAAGTTCATCCATATTATGTGGTGTTTTGCAGATTCTACATTATTCTTTAGGGCTGTATAGTATTCACTTCTGTGTATGTACCATAGTTTTGTCATCCATTCTTCTGGTGATGGGCATGTAGGTTGTTTCCATGTTTTTGCTATTGTATCTAGTGTTGTGATGAACATGGGTATGCATATGTCTGTTCTTGTCCTGGCTCTCACTTCTTTAGGATAGATACCTAGTAATGGAATGGCTGACTCAAATGGTAATTTTAATTCCAACTTTTTAAGCAGTTGCCGTACTGCTTTCCACAGTGGTTGTACCATTTTACAGTCCCACCAGCAGTATATGAGAATCTCAATCTCTCCACATCCTCGCCAGCATTTGTTATTTTCTGTCTTGTTCAACTTTGCTACTAGTGCTGGGGCCAGATGGTATCTCATTGTTGTTTTGATTTGCATCTCTTTAATGGCTAATGATCATGAGCATTTCTTCATATGTTTGTTGGCTGCCTGAAAATCCTCTTTGCTGAAGTGTCTATTCTTGTCTTCTGCCCATTTTTTAATTGGAATATTTGTCTTTTTGTTGTTGAGGTGTTGGAGTTTGCTATAAATTCTAGATTTAATTCCCTTGTCAGATATGTCATTGCTGAATATTTTTTTCCCAATCTATAGGTTCTCTTTTCACCCTTTTGGAGAAATCTTTGGAAGCACATAAAAATTTAATTTTTAGAAGATCTCATTCATCTAGTTTCTCTTCTGCTGTTTGTGAATTTTGGATTATGCTTGATAATGTATTTATGCCATATATTAGGGCCCCTAAATTTGCCCCTAGTTTTTCCTTGAGGAACTTTTTAATTTTAGGTTTCATGTTTAAGTGTTTGATCCATCTGGAGTTAGTTTTTGTGTATGGTGTGAGGTACAGATCTTGTTTCATTTTTTGCCAACACCATTTGTAAAGGAGATAATCTCTTTCCCATTTAATTGATTTTTGCCCTTTGTCAAAAATCAGCTGACTGTTGGTCGATGGATCTATTTCTGGGTTCTCAATTCTATTCCATTGGTCCACGTCTCTTTTGTTGTACTAATACTGAGCAGTTTTGACTACTATAGCTGTACAGTAGGTTTTAAGATCTGAGAGTGTGAGACCTCCTACTTTGTTTGTCTTCTTCAATAATGCTTTGTGTGTCTGAGGTCTCTTTCCTTTCCATATAAAGTTAGTGATTGGTTTTTCCATATCCTTAAAGAATGCTGATGGGATCTAGATGTGATTGCATTGAATATATAGATTGCTTTGGGTAGAATTGACCTTTTCACAATGTTTCATCTTTCTATCCATGAACATGGTATGTTCTTCATTTATGTAGATCTCTTAGGCTTTCTTGAAGTGGCCTTATAGTTTTCTTTTGTGTCCCTGGTAAGATTTATTCCCAAGTATTTTATCTTTTTGGTAGCTATTATAAGTGGTATTCATTTCCTTATTTATTTCCAGCAATCTCTTTGCTGTTGTAGAGGAATCCAACTGATTTTTGGATGTTGATCTTGTATCCTGCTGCTATGCTAAATCTGTCAATTAGTTCCAGTATATTTTTGACTGAGTCTGTTGGATTTTCTAGGTATAGGATTGTATCATCAGCAAATAGGGATAGTTTGACTTCTTCCTTACCAGTTTGGATGCCTTTGATTTCCCTTTCTTGCCTTTATTGCCCTGGCTAGGACTTCCAATAAATAGCTCTGGTGGCATAGTGCCTAAGGCATTTGACTGCTAACCAAAAGGCTGATGGTTCAAACCCACCAGCCACTCCTCAGAAGAAAGGTTAGGCAATCTACTGCCATAGTGATAC
>NW_006929449.1:0-746 GCF_000298275.1 Orycteropus afer afer
ACATGAATAGACACTTCACCAAGGAGGATATTCAGGCAGCCAACAAACATATGAAGAAATGCTCACAATCATTAGCCATTAGAGAGATGCAGATCTAAACAACAATGTGATACCATCTTGCCCCAGCACTAGTAGCAAAGTTCAAGATGACAGAAAATAACAAATGCTGGCAAGGATGCGGAGATATTGGGACTCTCATATGCTGCTGGTGGGACTGTAAAATGGTATAACCACTGTGGAAAGCAGTATGGTGATTCCTTAAAAAGCTGGAATTAGAAATACAATTTGACCCAGCCACTCTATTACTAGGTATATACCCTAAAGAAGTGAGAGCCATGACAAGAACAGACATATGCACACCCATGTTCATAGCAGCCCTATTTACAGTAGCCAAAAGATGGAATCAATCTACGTGTGCATCAACTCAAGAATGGATGACCAAACTATGGAACATACACACAATGGAATATTATGCAAACCTAAAGAATAACATAGAATCTGCCAAACACCACATAACGTGGATGAACTTGGAAACATTATGCTGAGTGAAATAAGTCAATCACAGAAGGACAATTATTGTATTAGTCCGTTATTGTAAAAGTTAAGGAAAGGTTTACGTATGGAAGGAAATTTTCTTTGTTGGTTATCAGGGGTTGGAGGCGAGGGGAGGGAACAATGTTAGATAGGAAGAGACAAGTGTTAATTTGGGTGAAGAGAAGGGCAATGTACCAACTGTGAGTGATCAA
>NW_006929449.1:1928-2364 GCF_000298275.1 Orycteropus afer afer
ACTCATAACGACCCCTCCTTGGGTTTCTGAGGTGGTATCACTACGGAAGTAGATTGTCCAACCTTCCTTCCATCAAATAAGATAGAGATTGCTTAAAAGCTAAAGGATGGAAGAAGATGTACCGTGCAAACACTGATCAAGAGAAAGATGGAGTAGCTATATTGGCATCATCCCTATTTTCTGGGTATTTTCATCAGATTCCTCAGAGCTCTTTCCCAGTAGTCATGTAGTATTTCACACGAAGTATCTCATTAAATGCGAGGTGGGAATAAGAGGTTTTGAAGGGAAGTGAATGAATGGGCAAATTCAAGGGCTGAATTTGTGATAAGATGGCTCCTTCACATTAACTTTTATACTCCCCAAGTTTCAAGGAATTGAAGATTTCGATAAATTCCTCCTTGGATTCCCAATACAACATAATTCAAAGGTACACAGA
>NW_006929449.1:5204-5670 GCF_000298275.1 Orycteropus afer afer
AATCAGTGAAAGAGATGGAGATTTGGGCTCAACAGGAAATGGAACTGCTTGAACATACATGTAAAATTTTCAAGCAGAATTGGTATCATAGTAAATAAGCACTTTTATGACATTTCTTTCCCTGTGCAAAATGCACTTTTCATTCAAAAACTAAAACCAGAAATGAGTGCCACCTGGTGGCCGCAGCCAGGATTGTAGCGCTGAGAGCTTCTGAACAAGGCGGACAGAGGCTGGGATCTTGGCTTAAAGTATCAGCCAGAGTTTTCTGGAATTGTTCAACCACTAGCAGCAATTCTTTGTATTCATCATATTCTGAGATATTCCAATCTGGCACTGGAGGTAACTGTCTGATCTGAATGTAAAATTGCACCTGTCAGTGTCTTTGGGGTGAGAGAGCTGGAGGAGACATAGAAACGCACACACACACACACACACACACACAGGTACAACAATTGTTTCTACTTTG
>NW_006929450.1:0-620 GCF_000298275.1 Orycteropus afer afer
AGATGCAAATCAAAACAACAATGGGATCCCATCTTCCTCCAGCACTAGTAGCAAAGTTAAAAAAGACAGAAAATAAAAAATGCTGGTGAGGTTGTGCAGAGATTGGGACTCTGATACACTGCTGGTGGGACTGTAAAATGGTACAACCATTGTGGGAAGCAGTATGGCGATTCCTTCAAAAGTTGAAATTAGAAAAGCTATTTTACCCAGCCATTCCATTACTAGGTATATACCCTAAAGAAGTGAGAGCCATGACAAGAACTCACATATGCATGCCCATGTTCATCACAGCACTATTTACAATAGCCAAAAGATGGAAAAAACCTAGATGTCCATCAACTGAGGAATGGATAAGCAAACCATGGTACATACACAAAATGGAATACTATGCAACACTAAAGAATAATGTAGAATCTGAAAAACACCTCATAACCTGGATGAAATTAGAGGACATTATGCTGAGTGAAATAAGTCAATAACAAAAGAACAAATATTGTTTTAGTTCATTATTGTAAAAGTTAAGGAAATGTTTATCTATTGAAGGAAATGTTCTTTGTTGGTTACCAGGGGTGGGAGGGGCGGAGAGGGAATGCTGTTAGATAGATAGAGATAAATATTGA
>NW_006929450.1:1850-5138 GCF_000298275.1 Orycteropus afer afer
GTCAATGACATGAGACAAAGTATATGTGAACTGCTGTATGGAAAGTGAATTTGCTCTGTAAATCTTCACCCAAATCAAAATAAAAAAAAAGAAAAAAGAAAAAAAAAAGTTTCTTCTGAAAATTCTCACATTAGTCTTATTGGTTGCCCATTGTAAATAACTTTTCATTTTTCCTGTTCTGCTTTCAGGATTCTTTTTCTATCTTTTGTTTTGGTGAGTTTCACAATGATATCTTTTGGGGTCTGTCCTGTTCGGGGTTTGTTGAACTTATCGATTGGGTATATTCTCATCTTGAATCATATTAGGGAAATTCTCTTCCAACAAATCTTGGACAATTTTCTGTGCTTTTAGTTGACTCCTCTTTTTCTGGAATTCCTTTTACACATAGGTTATGCCTCTTGATGGTATCCCAAATGAATCTTTTGTTGTTGTTGTTGTTTGTTTGTTTGTTTTACACTATCTGTTGCTGTTCTTTTTTCATTTTTTTTCACTATGATTTGGATGATAATTTACAGAGCAAATTCACTTTCCATACCACAGTTCACATACACTTTGTCTCATGACATTTACTACAATATACCACAATGCACCAGCTCCCCTGCCACTTCCTCCCAGTAGTTACCTCTTCCCTGCATCCATCCCTCCATGTAATCCTGACCCTGAGCTGTATCTCTGTGCATAAACAACCTTTCTTTCTCTCATGATTTTCTCTCCAAGGAGTGTATCTACCTTAGGTAAATGTTCAAATTATATACCTTTTGTTTGGCTGGAAGCCACAGGTGTGGGTTCAATTCCAGACCTGAAGGGCAGCTAGACCCATAGCCTCAGTGGTTCCACCAGGCTCTATCAGACCAACAAACCTGCCCCCACCTTTTTTCCAAATGATTTTGTTTTGTTCCACGTTGTTCTCCCTCTCTATCCAGGATCTCCTACAGAGATCCTGAGTGGTTGACAGTGGTAGATGGACATCATCTGGTTCTTCTGAACTCATAGTCATATAGGCTGAAGATTGCATAGTGTACCAGTGGCTAGGACTACCTCTTTCCATTAATCTTTGGTTTTCTTCATTCTTCTTTGCTCTAGATGAGGAGATGCCCATCATTGCATCTAGATAGTTGCTTGCAAGCTTTTAAGCTCCCAGTCTCTATTTGCCAAAGTTGGAGGTGGAACAATGTTTTGTGTAGTATGTTATGCCCATTGAGCTTAATGTCCCCTGTTACTATGGTCACAAGCCCAGAGGTTCAACTACTCCATTCCTCTGGGTAGCTGGCTGTGACCGAGAAGTGACTACAACCTTGTCCCTTGTCAACTCTACTATACACCTGGGAATTCAGATCATACAAAAACACTTAAAGAACCATTTTCTGTCAAACCTATGCATGGTCTTGGGTACACTACCAGCTGCATAGACATACCTTCTAGTTCAGCCTGTCCACCCATCTATCTTCTCGTATACTCATGTTTGCCTTCACTGACAATACAGTACTGTATGTGAAAAAGGGCTCATCTTTGTTATCTGTAGCTCCCAAGTACCTCTCTATGTCTTCTTATTTTCAATGCCACCATGTTGATCACTCACATTTGAGACATTGCCCTTGTCTTCACCCAAATCAATACTTATCTCTACCTATCTAACAGTGTTCTCTTACCTCCCTTCCCACCCCTGGTAACCAACAAAGAAAATTCCCTTCCATAAATAGACCTTTCCTTGATTTTTAAAATAATGGACTAATACAATATTTGTCTTTTTGTGATGGACTTATTTCACTTAGCATTATGTTCTCCAAATTCATCCACATTATGCAGTGTTTTGCAGATTCTACATTATATTTTAGGGGTGCATATTATTCCATTGTGTGTATGTACCATAGTTTGGTTATCCACTCCTCAGTTGATGGACACCTAGATCATTTCCAACATTTTACTATTGTAAATAGTGCTGCAATGAACATGGTTATGCATATGCATAAGTCTGTTCTTTTTGTGGCTCTCATTTCTTTAGGGTATGTACTTAGTAATGGAATGACTGTGTCAAATGGTATTTCTAATTCCAAATTTTTAAGGAGTTGCCATACTGCTTTCCACAGTGGTTGCACCATTTTACATTCCCACCAGCAGTGTATGAGAGTCCCAATGTCTGCACATCTTTGCCAGCATTTGTTATTTTGTGTCTTATTGAACTTTGATACTACTGCTGGAGCAAGTGGTATTTCATTGTTGTTTTGATTTGCATCTCTCTAGGGCATTCCTACTTCCATAGTGATACTGCCTCGGAAACCCAAGGAGGGGTCGCTATGAGTCGGGGCTGACTCAATGGCAAACAACAACAACAACAACAATGGCTAATGATTGGGAACATTTCTTCATATGTTTGTTGGCTGCCTGAATATCTTCCTTGATGAAGTGTCTATTCATGTCTTCTGCCCACTTTTTAATTGGACTACTTGTCTTTTTATTATTGAGGTGTTAGAGTTTTTTATAAATTATAAAGATAAGTCCCTTTTCAGATATGTCACTGCCAACTAACTTTTCCCAATCTATAGATTCACTTTTGACTCTGTTGGAGAAGTCTTTAGAAACACATAAAAATTTAATTTTAGAAGGTTCCATTCATCTAGTTTCTATTCTGCTGTTTGTGCATTTTGGGTTATGATTGATAGTCTACTCTATTCATGTTGTATATTAGGAGGCCTATATTTGTCCCTAGTTTTTCTTGATGAACCCTACAGTTTTATGTTTCACACATAAGTCTTTGATCCATCTGGAGTTAATTTTTGTGTACAGTGTGAAGTACAGATCTTGTTTCATTTTTCTGAAAAAGGATCTCCAGTTTTGCCAGCACCATTTGTTAAGCAAGCATTCTCTTCCCCATTTAATGGATTTCAGTCCTTTGTCAAACATCAGCTGACTAGAGGTCAATGGATCTATTTCTGAGTTCTCAATTCTATTCCATTGCTCTATGTGTCTGTAATTTTACAAATACCAGGCAGTTTTGACTACTGTCGTTGTATAGTAGGTTTTGAGATCTGGCAGTGTGAGACCTCCTACTTTGTTCTTCTTCTTCAATAGTCCTATGCTTATCCAAGGTCTCTTTCATATAAGTCTCTTCCATATAAAATTAGTGATTGGTTTTCCCATATCTTTAAAAAAAGTTGATGGGATCTGCATTGGGATTGCATTGAATGTATAGATTGCTTTGGGTAGAATTCACATTTTCACGGTGTTCAATATTCCTATTCACAAGCATAGGATGTTCTTCCATTTATGTAGAACTCTTATGGTTTTTTT
>NW_006929451.1:0-705 GCF_000298275.1 Orycteropus afer afer
TAGTTACCATGATAGACAGCAGAGTCAAAACAATAATCAGAATACTCCGACTCATGTGTAATTATGGCATTGGCTACTTAGGCATGGTTTTCCTAGCAGTAAAATACATGGCAAACCTACTAAATATTTACTTGATCTGTATAGACAGAAGAATTCTAGGTCACATAAACAGCAATCTAGATTGAATCACCAGAATACAGAGTCATGGCCTCTCAATCAATTCCCTGACTTGAGTCAGTTTACCCACAACCCCTTGAATGAAGAATAGGCTAGGGCCCCTTGAGGAAGCACCCCACTACATTGCCAAAATGTATAATGTCAGTCTTTCTCCCAGCCTTCCCCAAAGGGATCTGAGGCCTTTCACAAAAGTGACTGTTCACTGGGGAAAAGAAAATAATCAGACTTTTGGGGGATTACAGGATACTAGCTCTGAGATGACACTAATTCCAGGAGACCCAAAGCTCATTGTGGCCCACCAGTCAGTGTGGGGGCATATGGAGGTCTTATTGATGGAGTCTTAGCTAAGGTGGGTCTCACAGTGGGTCCAGTGAGTCCCTGAACCCATTCTGTAGTGATTTCCCCAGTTCCAGAATGCATAATTGGAATAGATATACTGAGCAAGGGAGCTCTGGTAGCATAGTGGCTAAGGCACTTGACTGCTAACCAGAAGGCTGGCGGTTCAAACCCACCAGCCACTCCTCGGAA
>NW_006929451.1:2940-3452 GCF_000298275.1 Orycteropus afer afer
GCTGCCCATCATGAACTGGGTGTTGTCTGACCCACAGAGTCATAAAGTTGGACATGCACAGCAACACTCCATCATTAAATGGAAGTGGTATATCAAAGATAGGGTTCGAGCAGGACCTGAAGGCACAAGTAAGTTGCATGAGGAAGTGGCCCAAATGCCTGTGGTCTCCATTCCAGTCACATTACCTTCCCTCCCCCAGTCTGTATCTATGACCTCATGGGGAGTTCCTTATGATCAGTTGACTGAGGAAGAGAAAACTAGTGCCTGGTTTACAGATGGTTCTGCACGATATGCAGGCACCACTAGAAAGTGGGCAGCAGTGGCACTGCAGCCCCTTTCTGGGACTTCCCTGAAGGACAGTGGTGAAGGGAAATCCTCCCAATCGGCAGCACTTCAAGCTATGCATCTGGCTGCTCACTTTGCATGGAGCAAGAAGTGGCCAGATGTACAATATATGTGTGTGTGTGTATGTGTGTGTGTGTATATATATATATGTATGTGTGTGTGTGTGT
>NW_006929451.1:4537-5119 GCF_000298275.1 Orycteropus afer afer
TTGAAAATTACAGCAACCCAATTCTGATATGACTACTAATGGCTCAGACTCTTCAGGAATGAAAGTTTAGGTCACCCCACCAGGCAAAAAGCCACAACCAGCTGAGGTGATTGCTGAGGGCAAGGGAAATATAGAATGGGTGGTGGAAGAAGGTAGTTCTGAATATGAGCTATGACCACATGACCAGCAGAAACGAGGACTGTGATTGTTATATTTCTTCATTGTATATGTGCAGGAAATATTTTTGTTTCCTTCTGTTATGAACTATGAAATGTAAAGATGGTTAATGTGTTTTGGTTGTACACATGTTAGTGTATCAGACACACTTTTGTTGAGTCAGATCCAACTCATAGTGACCCCTCCTTGGGTTTCCAAGGAGATATCACTATGGAAGTAGATTGCTCAACCTTCCTTCTGAGGAGTAGCTGGTTGGTTTGATCCTCCAGCCTTCTGGTTAGCAGTCAAATGCCTTAGGCATTCCACCACCAGGCACAAATATGACTTTATAATTGTCCTTATTTAGAGATTATATATGGTTAAGGAGATGTGTACAACTGCCAAGTTGACAAGGGGTGGACTGTG
>NW_006929452.1:0-1154 GCF_000298275.1 Orycteropus afer afer
AACAGAAGACAAAGTTGGAGTAACCTCTCAGAGACATCCATCCATACACCTTGAGAGAGAGAATCACCAGGCCTGCCGACTTGGGACCATAGTCTCAGGGGACACCAAGTTCAATTAGTACAACATGTCATTGTTGCTCTTATGTGCCTTCGAGTCAGACCCAACTCATAGCGACCCCTCCTTGGGTTTCTGAGGCACTATCACTATGGAAGTAGATTGCCCAACCTTTCTTCTGAGGAGTGGCTGATGGGTTTGAACAGCCAGCCTTCTGGTTAGCAGTCAAGTGCGTTAGGCACTACGCTGCCAGAGCACAACATAGTACATAAAAATCTTGTTCTACAACCTCCTTTAGTGAGTAGCAACTCGGGTCTTAAAAGCTTTTGAGTGGCCATCTAAGATACAACTATTGGTCTCCTCTCATCTGAAGCAAGAGGAGTAAAGAGAATCAAAGGCATCTGGAAACAATTATTCCAAGGATATGATGGACCCCAAGAGCAGAAGAACTAGATGGTACCTGGTTACCAATGCCAATCACTCAGAAAAGAATCAAACCTAGAGATCCTGGATAGAGTGGGAGGAAAAATGGAGACCAAAATCTGAAAACAAAACTGACCAGAATTACTGGTTCGATAGAGTCTGGTAGAACCCCCAAGACTATGGCCCCAGGTTACCCTTTGAGCCTAGATTTGGACTCACTCCCATGGGTTGGCTCTCAGACCAACAGTACGAAGACAAACATGCAGAACACCTATCCCAAGGCAATGCACCCACCCACTCTAGGGACAAACACCCCTTAGAACAATTAACCATGGGGCACCAGAGGGACAGCATTCACACAGAGGGAAAGCTGGACAGATAGGAGTGCATAGTTAAGAAGGGCACAGTGAGAGGGTAGTCACAAGGATGGGAGGGGAGGAGAGTTGGTTATGGTCAGGGATGGTAATCGGGGTGTGAAGTGAAATGTACATGACCTGTTGAATGTAAAACAAGTTTTGCTCTGTAAATTTGTCCCCAAAGCAAGTAAATACTTTTTAAAAAATGGAATTCTGATACATGCTGCATAGGTGAACCTTGGAAACCTCATGCTGAGTGAAATAAGTCAGACACAAAAGAACAAATATTGTATGATCCCACACATATGAAATATCTAGAAT
>NW_006929452.1:2570-3285 GCF_000298275.1 Orycteropus afer afer
ATGATTTTGAGTTTTGTTCCACATTGTTCTCCCTCTCTATCAAGGATCTCCCACATAGATCCCCTTCCAAGTGGATGACAGTGGTAGCCAGGCACAATCTAGTTCTTCTGGTCTCAAAGTTGTATAGCCTGCAGATCGGATGGTGTACCAGTCACTAGGACCAACTGTTTCCATGAATTTTTATTTTCTTCATTCTTTTTTGCTCTGGACGAGGAGAGACCCATCGTTGCATCTAGATGCCAGATTGCTAGCTTTTAAGATCCCAGTCGCTACTCGCCACAGTAGGAGGTGGAACAATGTTTTGTGTAGTATGTTATGCCACTTGAGCTTCATGGCCTCTGCAACTATGGTCCCGAGATCACAGGTTCAACTACTCGGTCTCTCTGGGTAGCTGGCTGTGACCAAGCAGTGACTACAACCTTGCCTCTTGTCAGCTCCATTATACACCAGGGAATTCAGATCATACACATAAAGTTATAGGACTACTGTCTGCCAATCCTATAAATGTTCTTGGGTGCACTCCCCACTTCATAGACATAGCTCATAGCTCAGCCTGTCCACCCACCTATCCACCCATATACCCGTGTTTGCCTTCACTGACCACATCATACTATATGTGCAAAAGGGTTCTTCTTTGTTGTCTGTACTTCCCACATACCTCTCTATGTTATTCTCTTCCTCAATGCCACTATATTGATCACTCACATTTGGTACA
>NW_006929452.1:4385-5061 GCF_000298275.1 Orycteropus afer afer
GTCAGTACCAAATATTTTTTCCCAATCAGTAGGTTCTCTTTTGACTCTTTTGGAGAAGTCTTTGGAAGTACATAAAAATTTAAAATTGATTATTTCCTTTCTTCTGGAGACCGTGGTCTTTTCTTGCTGTTCTTTTCCTAACTGTTGGTGATGGTGTAAAGTGTTGATTTTTGTTCTTTCTTCTTTTTTGATGTGTGCATTTATTGCTATAATCTGGCCTCTGATCACTGCTTTTGCTGTGTCCCAAAGATTTTGGTATGTTGTGTTTTCATTCTCTTTTGATTCAAGGAATTTTTGAATGTCAATTTTTATTTCTTATCTTACCCAGTCTTTCTCAAGGAGGGTATTGTTCAGTTTCCATGTATTTACTCTTTTCCTGTTGATCTTCCTATTGTTAATTTCTAATTTGATTGCATTATGGTCTGAGAAGATGCTTTACAGTGTTTCAATGTTTTTAAACTTATGAAGGCTTTCTTTATGGCCTAACATATGGTCTATTGTGGAAAATGTTCCATGTGCACTGGAGAAGAATGTATATTGTGCTGCTGTTGGGTGAAGTGGTCTGTAGATGTCTATAAGGCCAAGTTGGTGGATTGTATTGTTTAGGTCTTCTGCATCCTTGTTGAGTTTCTTTCCAGTTGTTCTATCTTTCAGTGAAAGTGGTGTATTAAAGTCT
>NW_006929453.1:0-480 GCF_000298275.1 Orycteropus afer afer
GATTGCATTGAATGTATAGATTGCTTTGGGTAGAACTGACATTTTTACAATGTTCAATATTCCTATCCATGAGCATGGGATGTTCTTCCATTTATGTAGATCTCTTATGAAACCAGGGTTCTTGTATTTTCCTTCTTGGTCAATTTTAGTCCACGGTTTCTTGGTCATAAAATGCCATAACTTTAGGCATTGCCACTGAATTCAAGAAGGAAGAGAGAGAGCAAAGAACAAAAAGCATATGCCAGTTGAGTCTGTCATTATTTATCAGAAAAACAATAGTGTTCCTACAAATCCTGCCACATAGACTTTCAAGTACATCTCATTGCCTGGGTCTATGTCATGTGACTACCCATAGCTGCAAAAGAGCCTGAGGAACTGCGTTTTTATGGCTATTGTCCCGAATAAAAATGAATATTGGATAAGCAATCAAAGAGGTTATGGCCTTAGTATAGTATCTGTTTAGAGTAAGTCCTCAATAAA
>NW_006929453.1:620-4999 GCF_000298275.1 Orycteropus afer afer
ATCACATGCTAATCCTCATTGTTGTTGCTGTTGTTATGTGACATTGAGTAATCAAAGAAACTGGAATAAAAGGACATTTCAACTGACAGCTGTGATAGTGTATCCAACTAAAGGTAATCTTTGGTTTGGGTGTTGTATACAGTAAATTTGTGACTCAACTTATTGCTTTCTTAAGCTACAGATTGGTTAGCTGGTTCTCTTCCAAACCTAGTCCCCTTATACAAATTCCTAAAAGATCTTAATGTCAAACATATATTTTTTTAAAAAAATTATTTTCAATTCATGAAAAAAGCCATCAGCTTTCCCAACTACTAGAATATGAAGAAAGAGAAAAACAGATTTAATTCCCAAATATCTTAAAAATCACAATGGTAAAACAGTAATAAAAATCCTAGTAAAATAGAAAGGCATGAAAAACATTTTAAAGTTCTAGTATTTGCCTCCACAAGTTTACAAATTCTCATTTGGTTCATTTCAAATTTCTAAGGTTACAGAAGCAGAGTCTTCTCCATGATGCCAAGAAAACCTTAATATAAGGACACAAACATCGTATTACCATAAAACTACATGCAGCCCAGTGGCAACTTCATTGATTATCATACTGCAGTTTACAGGAGGGTTTTCAGTCTATAAATTCTGCTACTGAAACTGGTTTTTCCTTTCCTATTTTAGGACATGCAAAAGGTGATGCATATTTAGTGGGTCTTTTCATATTGTATGAGCAACGCCTCTTGTCTTTTGGTCCCTTCTGCATTAGCATGATTCTGGCATTTCAAAGCTCTGAGATTGAATAGTTCTGTCAGCTAGTCATTTCCAACACAGTTTTCTTCATTATGTTTAAATTAATAAAATACATTATTTAACAAAATGTAAAGATAAATTATATATACTTATATGACCTAAGAAAAAAAATGAGGCTTAATTATTTGAAAATGTAGAACAAATTTTTGATAGGTTCTAACTAAGAGTCAGTCCCAGCAATTAAAATATAATGAAACATGAAGGACATTACAGGGTAAAAGAAAAGCCAAATTAATTATTAAGACTTACTTGTACAAACCAATACTCTTTCAAGTGTAACAAAGATGGGATTTTTATACCATAGTGCTTTAGCTTCTTTCCATGCTAGCATGACCAAAGAGAAATATTACTTTAATATACTGTCATCCGAAGATGGAAAGTCTCTGAAAGAATGGATAGAGCTGCTCATCTGCTCCTGTAAAATTGAACTGCCTACGAGGCACTTCTACTTTGTCATACAGAGTCACGATGAATCAGAATTGACTCAATGGCTTACAACAACAGCACTGTCTAGGTTCCTAGGTGGTACACACTGTTTGCTCTCAACTGCTAACCAAAGAGTTGATGCTTTGAACCCACCAGCTGCTCCACTGAAGAACCAAAAAAATCAAACCAAATTCACTGCCGTCGAGTTGGTCCTAACTCACAGCAACCCCTCCTTGGGTTTCCAAGGTCCTATGTCTACAGAAGCAGATTGCCCAATCTTCTTTCTGAGGAGTGTCTGGTGAGTTTGAACCGCCAGCCTTCTGATTAGCAGTCAAATGCCTTAGGCAGTATGCCACCAGAGCTCCTCCATGGAAGAAAGATGAGGCAATCTATTTCCATAAGGATTTATAGCCTTGGAAAACCAATAGGGGTTACTATGAGTTTGAATTGACTTGATGGCAGTGAGTTCAGTTTTTGAGACTAACCTAATGGTTGACAGTTGAAAACCACCCAGTGGTACTGCAGAAGATAGGCCTGGCAATCTGCTTCTGCCAAGATGGTGATTGTTGGTAGGTGTCTATTGGGCCACCAGGGCTCCTTATATTAAGATTGCAGCCAAGAAAACCCTATGGAGCAGTTCTCTCTGTAACAGGAGATCACCATGAGTCAGAATCAACTTGATGAAAACTAATAATGACAACAACAACATGACTGTGCCACTGCCAGGTGCTCAAGCACAGAGAAGGAAGGAGGGAAATGGAATTATTATGCTGTGGTGTCATTATTGCTAAGATAGCATAGGAGCACTTGCCAGGAGATGCCTAATTTCAGTGAAGGAAGCTGCAAAATAATTCTTCAGTAGAAACATTTTATCACTGACATCCAATTCCATGTTCATGTGGAGAATTCCTGGCATTTGCTTTACAAGGCTTCGTAAGCTTTTATTTGGTTTATAGGACTCTAAAGTCTGCTATAGGATCTTGGGCAAGTCAATGACAGGCTTTCTTTCAGTGTCATCTTATTAAAAAATGGGAGATTACTGCTCCATAACTTCATAGTGTTTGTGTGAAGATAAAAGGACACAATCCATTTAAAATCCTTAGAATAATGCCTGGTATGTTTTATAGGGTAAAAAAAAAAAAAAAAAAAAATGTAGCTGTTATGTTACTGTTGCTATGAAAAAATAAATTTACTTCACAGATAATGACACCTACTTCTAGCATTTGCTTACAGTCTACTACCTACCAGGTATCATGCTAGGCACTTCTGTCATTACTTCTCTTATACCATTCTGCTTCACAAGGTAAATATTATACCTGTATGACATATGAGAAAATCGAGGACAGAGATATTAATATACTCAATCAATGAATTTTTCTGAGTTCCTATAGTGTGTCAGTGACCTTTCAAGGTACTCTGGATATAGCCATGAACAAGACAAACAAGTTTACCTTTGCTGTGTTACCTATAGTCTAAATTTTGACCAACTGTGGTACTATCAACTAAGAAGAGTTAAACAAAGAAGGGAAGATCAAGAGTTCCATGTTAGGATGGAACATTTAAGATGGTGACACCTATTAGTCATATAAACAGAGAAAAGTCAAGTAGACAGATAAATGTATGAGTCTAGCTGACAAACTACAGCCCACAATCTATATGCCAGCTGTCCTCAGAAGGAAGGCTGGGCAATCTACTTCTGTAGTGATATTGCCTCCGAAGGCCAAGGAGGGGTCTCTATGAGTTGAGTCCGACTCCACAGCACATAACAACAACAACAAGAAAAACAAAAAACCAACCAACAAAACAAAATAATAGTATTTGACATGTGAAAATTACATGGAATTCAAATTTCATTGTTCATCAAGTATTTCTGAAATATAGCCATGTTCATTCAATTATGTATTTGTATCTGGCTAGTTTCTTGCTACAACTGCAGAGCTGGGTGGCTTGCAAAGCCAAAAAATATTTCAATCTGGCTCCAGCAGAAGACATGTGCTGACACTCATTTACAACGTGGGTGATGGCTGGGAGTCAACCGCACAGAGATCATGACAAATATCATGGTTCTGGTAAATGCAACGGTGTGTTAATCTGGTATTTCCAAACATGGTTCAACCCTCTCTGAGAAGGCATTCACTGTGCATTTTTTCCGTCAGTTCAGACCTAATACACAGTGTTGCTGTTGTTGTTATGACCCGTCGAGTTGGATCTGACTCATAGTGACCTCTCCTTGGATTTCTGAGGTGGTATCACTATGAAAGCTGATTGCCCAAACTTCTTTCTGAGGAGTGGCTGTTGGGTTTGAACTGCCAGCCTTCTGGTTAGCAGTCAAGTGCCTTAGGCACTACACTATTCATTAAGTATTTGTTAAATTAATGACTTAGCACTTGAGATAGAGTAAAATATAACTGATTTTTTTATGTAGTATAAAAAAGACATTCATAAATTAACACACTCACTTGATTTTCAATTATTTCATTTCAATGTTCTCATCATTATTCTATTCAAATGGAATATCTACTTACAATATAAATCATTTCAAATGCTCTGTTTGCCCAATTATGTTTTTAACTTGATATTAACAACAAAGACCATGTATATTTACTACCAGTTTGTTTCCTTTTTTAAAATCCTTACATTTGAAATTATAATATTCCTATATACTATTGTATATACCACAAGGCTGGTGGTTCAAAGCCACCAGCTACTCCTTGGAAGGAAGATTGGGCAATCTACTTTGTAGTGATACTGCCTTGGAAACCGAGGGGTTGCTATGCATGGGATCCTACTCGACAGCAGTGAGTTAGATACTTCATACAATTCTAAATGCTTCCAGCAGAGGGCTCAAGAAACCTATTTTAAATAAAAAAGGAAAAAAAGTTCATTGTCCAATAATAGATATTGCAAAACACTTTCAGATGGCAATTGCCATAAAGAAATATGTTCTTCCTCTCAATTTAGTAATCATTTATTAATTTACTTAAAAATAATCCAAAAAGAAAAAGCTGAATGTACAATAATATGGCATTCTTTATATACAATGTATTTATACTATGTATTTCTATCTTATCTAATTCCAGAAAATGAATGTAAGTAAATTGTAATTATAAGAATTTATATAGGCGAGGGTTCTGGCAAGATGGAGGACTAGG
>NW_006929454.1:0-545 GCF_000298275.1 Orycteropus afer afer
TATGGTCTTTGACAGATACTTGGCTATATGTAAGCTCCTCCACTAACTGACCACCAGCCACTTCTTGGAAGGAAGATTGGACAATCTACTTCTGTAGTGATACCACCTTGGAAACCCAAGGAGAGGTTGAAATGAGTTGGATCTGACTTGATGGCAGTGAGGTTTTGTTTTTGTTTTTGTTTTTTTGGCATGCATTGCTTTTTCTCTTACATGAGGTAAAAGGAAAGAGAAGTGAGCAGAGAAAGAGGGATCTTATTGCCACCAAGAAAGAAAAGCCAGTAGTGGAATGTGTCATTTGGACACCGAGAACCTCCTAAAACCAAACTCACTGCTGTGGAGTCAGATCCGACTCATAGCGACCCTTCCTTGGGTTTCTGAGGTGGTTTCACTGTGGAAGTAGATTGTCCAATCTTCCTTCTGAGGAGTGGCTGGTGGATCTGAGCCACCAGACTTTTGGTTAGCAGTCAAATGCCTTAGGCATTACACCACCAGAGCTCCTGAGAACCTCCTAGACCCAAGGAAAGATCAAGACACATGGAGATCTC
>NW_006929454.1:2920-3631 GCF_000298275.1 Orycteropus afer afer
GGCCATTGCAATGAATTATCAAATCCAGCAGAGAAATAGTGAGTGCCACAGAGAGAGATTATTGGAATAAGAGTTGGTAAAAATGTTGGAAGGTGGAGGCATGTCTGGACTCATAGGAATAAGCCTTTGGCTGCTGATGGTGATTCTTTCTACCCCTCATGATATTAGAGAAGGTCAGGAGATGCCACCTCCAAGCCCTTTTAGCAAATGTGTTTATCTTTGTGGCCTCTTTTTAAATTCTGATTATTTCTTAAATCTTTATTTTGGTGAAACCAAAAAAACAAAACAAAAAAACTCACTGCCATCGAGTTTTTCCTGACTCATAGTGACCCCTTCTTGGGTTTCTGAGGCAGTATCTCTACAGAAGTAGATTACCCAATCATCCTTCCAAGGAGTGGCTGGTGGGTTTGAACCACCACCCTTCTGCTTAGCGGTCAAATGCCTTAGGCACTACACCACAAAAAAATCTTGTGGTATATCCAAGGCCCTTTTTACTCTGTCAACTCATGTCACTGTGGTGGTTTTGTTCTTTGCATCAAAATAAAAAGGAGGGGATTCAAGGTGGAGTCTCTTCAGTAATCACCACGCTATTTCCCTCTGGCATCTTAGTGCTTGAAAAACTATGTACAGCAGTTTGAATTAGGGATTCTGGTGCTCTGAACAGCTCACTGAATCAAAGTGCACCTAACTCAGAGGAGTAGAATTAGAAAG
>NW_006929454.1:5221-5840 GCF_000298275.1 Orycteropus afer afer
CACCAGCCTGTATGAAGAAAAATCAGAACAAAGATTTAAGAAAAATGAAGAGAACCTAAGAATTATATGGGATGACATGAAAAGAAACCACATAAAACTCATTGGAATTCCAGAACAAGAAGAGGTGAAAAAAACCACCAAGAATATTGTGGAAGACCTGCTAACAGAAAACTTCCCCCATATCATGAAAGAAGAAAATATATTTGTCCAAGAATCTCATAGAACCCCACACAAGATAGATCCCAAGAGAAAAACACTGAGGCATATTATAATCAAACCCTTCAAAACCAAAGAAAAATAAAATATTTTAGAGCTGCTGGGAAAAAAGAAATATTACTTATAATAATCGAATAGTTAGGCTGAGCTCCGATTACTCAGCAGAAACCATGCAGGCAGAAAGACAATGAGACGGCATATATAAAACACTGAAGGAAAGAACTTCCAACCAAGAATCCTATATCCAGCCAATATGAGGATATCCATCAAATATGAGGGCGAAATCAAGGCATTCTCAGACAAACAGAAATTAAGGGATTTTGTAAAAACCAGACCAACCCTACAAGAAATGATTAAGGAAGTTCTTCCAAGAGAGAACCCAAAACAGAGATCAACAAAATCA
>NW_006929455.1:0-960 GCF_000298275.1 Orycteropus afer afer
CCAAATTCAGAGTGCCAGTGCTAGGGGCTGGGTGAAGGCCCCTCAACCTTGGGCTTCAGCTCTGACACTTATTCCAGGCCCATTAGATCTAGAGGCATCTCCTAAGTCAGACAGCTGCTGGCTGCTGAGGTTAGTGAACCCAAGGTTCAATCCCAAGATCAGCAGACAACACAGCAAGTTCAAGCCCAAGAACAACCCCAAGATTGTCAGGCAACACTGCCAATGAAGGCTAGGCCGAATGCTGGATCTAAATGTGCCAAAATCTAGAGATCTTTCTAAAAGCTTCTTATATACTGGAAGTGGGACACAGCCCTTTCCACTGATTAACTTTTCACAGTAGCTTTCACCATGGAGGTGATTACAATCTCATCGTGGGGAATAACTACATCTAGCTGCCAAGACACTCAGAACCATGACCCAGCCAGTTTGACAAGCAACCTTAACTACCAAATAGCATGATATCCTTCTCCAGGGATTGATCCTTTCTTACAACATGACAAAAGTAGGTGAGATGAAGTCTGGCCATACTTGCTTTTAAGGAGCATTCTGATTGCATGTTGTTCAAGACAGATCTGTTCATTCTTCTGGCAGTCCATGGTATTTTCAATACTCTTCATCAACACCACAACTCAGAAACATCAGCTCTTCTTTGGCGTTCCTTATTCTAATTGTCCAGCTTTCACATGCATATGTGGTGATTGAAAATACTATGGCTTGAGTTAGGAGCATCTTAGTCTTCAAAGTGACATCTTTGCTTCTGCACACTTTAAAGAGGTCTTTTTTAGAAGATTTGGCCATTGCAATACAACATCTGATTTCTTGACTGTTGCTTCCATAGTTGTTGATTGTGGATCTAAGTAAAAATAAATCTTTGACAACTCCAATCTTTTCTCCATTTATCATGATGCTGCTTATTGGTCCAGTTGTGAGGATTTTTGTTTTGTTTATGTTGAGATGTAA
>NW_006929455.1:2110-3233 GCF_000298275.1 Orycteropus afer afer
GATTTTTTTCTTCAGTTCTTTCAACTTGAGAAATGTTAAGTGTGTTCTTTTTCTTTTGGTTTTCTAAATCTAAGTCTTTGCACATTTAATTACAATACTTTGTCTTTTCAAGCAGTCCTTTCAAATCGTCTGTTTAGTGCTTTTATTTAATCATTTATTCCATTTGCTTTAACTACTCTATGTTCAAGAGCAGGTTTCAAAGTCTGTTCAACATCCATTTTGGTCTCTTTTTCCTTTCTTGTCTTTTCAATTACTTTTTTCTTTCTTTATGTATGATTTTCCTCAATGTAATCCCATATCTCATCTGGTCTTTGGTCTTTAGGGTTAAATGCTTCAAATCTATCCTTCAGATGTTCTCTTAAATTCAAGTAGGATACAACCAATGTTGTATTTTGGCTCTCGTGGACTTGGTTTAATTTTCTTCAGCTTAAACTTGAATTTGCATGTGAGCAATTGATGGTCTGTCCCACAGTGAACCCCTGAACTTGTGTTGAGTGATGATATTGAACTTCTCCATCACCTCTTTCCACAGTTGTAGTCATTCTACTTCCTGTCTATTCCATCTGGTGAGGTCCATGTGTATAGTGACCATTTTGTTCTTGAAAAAAAGCATTTGCAATGAATAAATCATTTGTTTTGCAATATTCTATCATTTGATCTCCAAAGTCATTTCTATCAGCAAGGCTAAATTTCCCCATAACTGATTCTTCTTGTTTGTTTGTAACTTTTGGATTCCAATCATCAATAATTATTAATATATATTTTGATTGCATGTTTGGTCAATTTCAGACTGCAGAAGTTGGTAAAAAATTTCAATTTCTTCATCTTTGGCTTCAGTGGTTGGTGCATAAATTTGAATAATAGTAGTATTAAATGATCTCTCTCTCTCTTTCTTTTACTGTGCTTTAAGTGCAAATTTACAGAGCAGAATTTGTTTTACATTCAACATTTCCTGGAATTTGGTTTCACTCTCCAATTACCACCCCCAACCCTAACCCACTCTCCTCCTCTTCTTTTGCAGTAACCCCAGCTGTGCCCTTCTTAGTTATGCAATCCTATTTGTCCAGATTTTCTTCCATTTGACTATTGCCCCTCTGGTGCCCCATGGCTGATTACTCCAAGG
>NW_006929455.1:3873-5189 GCF_000298275.1 Orycteropus afer afer
GTTGCTTCTGTAATGTTTGTGAGTATTTTGTATCACTAATACCTGTGCAAGATTAGCCTCAGCTGAATCTATCATTGGTCTAGATTATATTCCTGTTCACTCACCCCCATCTGATTTTCTCAGATGTTTATATATTTATCTGTAGCCTGGTGTTTGGTGTTAATGGTAATGCAGTATTTTGGATATACTGGTATTAGCCTCTGTTGTCTATATCTTATGTGCACAATTTGATGTCCTCCCTTTTTCCAATGTTATCATGCTGGTCACAGACTCATTCCATACCATCTTTCCCCTTACCCAACTCAGCATGTGGCCCCCAACTAGTGTGAAATTATCCCCTTCCTCTCCCTCCCATCCCTGATAACCTACAAAGTGAGTTCCCTTCCCTGAGCAAACACTTTCTTGACTTTTTACAGTAATGGGCTTATATAATATTTGTCCTTCTGTGATTGACTTATCTCACTAAGCATAGTGTCCTCCAAGTTCATCAATGTTGTGAGGTGATTTGTGTATTTTTCATTGTTCTTTAATGTAGCATAGTATTCCATTGTGTGAGTGTACCATAGTTTGGTTAGCCATTCTTCTGTTGGACATTTAGGTTGTTTCCATTTCTTTGATAGTGAATTGTGCTGTGATGAACATGGGTGTGCATATGTCTGTTCATGTCCTGTCTCTCATCTCTTTAGTATATATTCTTAGTAATTGAATTACTGGATCAAATGGTATTTCTATTTTCAGTTTTTTAAGGAAATGCCATACCATTTGCCACAATGATTGCACCATTTTACAGTTCCACCAGCAGTGTATGAGAGTTCCAATCTCTCCATAGTCTCACCAGCATTTGTTATTTTCTGTCCTGTTGAACTTTGCTATTATTGCTGGGGTGAGATGATATCTCAGTGTTGTTTTGATTTGTATCTCTCTAATGACTAATGATAGCAAGCAATTCCTAATGTGTTTTCTGGCCACCAGCATATCATTTTTAGTGAAGTGTCTATTCCTGTCTCTTGCCCATTTTTGAATTGGATTGTTTGCCTTTTTGTGTTGAGGTGTTGAAATTTTCTATAAATTTTGGAGATAAGTCTTTTGTCAGACATGTCATAGGCAAATATTTTCTCCCAATCCATAGATTCTCTTTTTACCCTTTTGAAGAAGTCTTTTGATGTGCATAAGAATTTAATTTTTAAAGGTCCCAGTCATCTAGCTTCTCTTCCACCTCCTGTGTATTCTGGGCTATGCTTGATAGTCTATTTATGCCATAAATTAGGGCCCTTAGATTTGCCTCTATTTTATCTTTGAAGAATTTTATAGTTTTG
>NW_006929456.1:0-982 GCF_000298275.1 Orycteropus afer afer
TTAAAAAAAAAAAAAAAAACTTTAGCTCTGCTATAATTTACATACCACTTTCTTTTTTTTGTATGGAGACCAGATTAAATCTGACCATTCAATACGGAAAAAAAAGAACAATGTAGATAATATTGTCTTTATCTTCTTCCTCAATTAATTTTTATGCCTATTTTTTATTCACTGATATCCACATCTTGCCCCTTATCTGTCTGTATAGACTTATGTAAAATGTAACAGGCTTGAGAAAGAGCTAATGCTTTTCATCAGATAGGCCTTCTAATGCCCTTCAAATGATTGTAGAGTAAAATGTAGAGGTCTGTCAGCAAAGCGCCAACTCTGCTGGAAGCATTCCTAGATTATTTTCCTTAAGAACACTTTATTTCTGGACCCTGCTCCATTCAGAAAAATATGTTTAGGCTTAGGGCAAAAGTACAGAGAAAACTTGCACATGGTGTTGCTGTTGTTAGGTGCTGTTGAGTCAGTTCCAACTTATACTGATCCTATGTACAATAGAAGTAAACACTGCCAGGCCCTGTTCCATTCCCACAATCATTTCTATGCTTGAGCCCATCGTCACAGCCTCTGTGTCAATCTATCTCATTGAGGATATTCCCCTTTTTCACTGACCCTCTACTCTCTGGTGTCATAGTGCCTAAGGCATTTGACTGTTAACCAGGAGGCTGGAGTTTCAAACCCACTAGTCACTCCTCCGTAGGAAGATTGCAAAATCTACTTCCATAGAGATACCTCCTCAGAAACCAAGGAGGGGTCACTATGAGTTGGATCTGATTCAAGGGCAGTGAGTTTGTTTGTTTGTTTATTTGTTTGTTTCTACTTTACCAAGCATGGTATCTTTTTCCATGGACTGGTGACTTCTGACATGACCAAAGTAGGTGAGATCAAGTCTGGCCATTCTTACTTCTAAGGAGCGCTACAGCTGCTCTTCTTCCAGGATTTATTCATTTTTTTCTGGCAGTCCATGGTATATTCA
>NW_006929456.1:2397-3374 GCF_000298275.1 Orycteropus afer afer
CTGTTGAACTTATATAAATAATGATAATAGCTTTCAATTGTCAACACTTTGTAAATTGTCTTTGTGCATGCAACCCAATTGGGTTGGATAGTAAAGTCATCATTCTCATAGTCCCATGATTGTTTGGGATTTACAGTACAGTATGTACTCTACAGATACACAGATCTAGAGTAGTGGATAAACAGAATATAGCATACACGTGGACTATTGTTCAGAGCTAAAAAGAAATAAGGTTCTGATACAACCCATGATGTGATTGGACATTGAAAATATTATGCTAAGTAAATACTGAATCAGATTCAAATTACAAATATTGTGTGATTCCACTTCCACTCACTGCCCTTGAGTCGATCCTGACTCATAGTGACCCCTCCTTGGTTTTCCGAGACGGTATCTCTACGGAAGTAGATTGCCCATCTTCCTTCCAAGGAGTAGCTGTTGCATTTGAACCACCTGCCTTCTGTTTAGCAGTAAAATGCCTTAGGCACTATACCACCAAAGCCCCCATGTAAAATATCTGTTGTTGATGTTGTTATGTGCCGTCAAGTCGTACCCGACTCATAGCAACCCCTCCTTGGGTTTCTGAGGCAGTATCACCACAGAAGTAGATTGCCCCATCTTCCTTCTGAGGAGTGGCTGGTGGGTTTGAACCATCAGCCTTCTGGTTGGCAGTCAATACCTTAGCTACTATGCTACCAGAGCTCCCTGTAAAATATCTAGAACAGGCTAATTCATAGAGACATAAAGTTGAGGAAACCAGCATCTGGGGTAAAAGGGGATAGAGAATCATTGCTTAATCCTTACACAGTTTCTGCTTAGGGTGATTTAGAAGTTTTAGAAGTCAGTAGTAGTGAAGTTTGCACTATATTGTAAATGCAATTAATGTCTCAAAATTGTATACTTACAATTTGTTAAGATAGTAAAAATGTATCACATATACTTTTGAATGATACAATTGAAAATAAAATCTACAGTAA
>NW_006929456.1:3629-5221 GCF_000298275.1 Orycteropus afer afer
ATTGCCCAACCTTCCTTCTGAGGAGTGGCTGGTGGGTTTGAACCGCCAGCCTTCTGGTGAGCAGTCAAGTGCCTTAGGCACTATTCTATCAGAGCTCCTAAATATTACCTTAGCTTGAATATTTAGGTGTGCTTAAGGATCTTCATATCAAGTATTATCCTAGACAATCTTCATTGTGAGAAATACCATCACAAGTATCTTTATAAAACAAGGAAAGAGAGAGATTTCACACACAGAGGAGTAAGTGATTTAAAAATGAAGCAGATTAAAATTTGAAGATGCTTTTTCTTGAAGATTGAAATGATGCAGCTATAAGCCAAGGAACATCAACAATCATGAGAAGGTGAAAGAACCAAAGGAATGATTCTCTCTTGGAGAAACCAAGATAGTGTGGCCCTGCGAGCACATTGATTTTGGCTTAGTGATACTAATTTTGGACTTTTGGCCTTCAGAACTGTGAGAGAATAAATTTCTGTCACTTCTAAACCACTAAATGTGTGGTAATTTGTTACAGCAGCCACTGATTACCAATACACATAAGATAAACCTGCATTTCATGTGCTTCTCTTTTCAATTTTATTAATCTTTTTTAAAAAACAAATTCTAATCTTGAGTGTTTCCATTTTCTTTCTACTTTTTATTTCATTGATTTCTGCTCACATCTTTATTATTATTTATTTTGTTTTGGTGACTGTAGCCTTTTTTATTGCTGTTCCTTTTCTAATTGTTGGAGATGTTGGTTTAAGGTGTTGATTTTTGCCTTTTTTTCTTTTCTGATGTGTGCAGTTATTGCTATAAATTGGCCTCTGATCTCTGCTTTTGCTGTGCCCAAAGATTCTGGTGTTGTGTTTTCATTGTTGTTTGATTCAAGGAATTTTTTTATTTCATTTTTTATTTCTTCTATGACCCAGTCATTCTTAAGAAGGGTGTTGTTCAGTTTCCCTGTGTTTTCTCTTTTTCCATTGATATTCTTATTGTTGATTTCTAATTTGATAGCATTGTGATCTGAGAAGATGCTTTGAAGTATTTCAATGTTTTTTAATTTATTAAGGCTTGATTTATGGCCTAGCATGGTCTATCATGGAAAATGTTCTATGTGCACTGGAAAAGAATGTATATTGTGTTGTTGTTGGAGGAAGTGCTCTGTAGATGTCTATAAGGCCAAGTTGGTGGGTTGTATTTTTTAATTCTTGTACGTCTTTGTTGAGTTTCTTTTCAGTTCTGTCTTTCATTGAAAGTGGTGTATTAATGTCTTCTCCTAGGACTGTGGAATCATCAATTTGTCTTCAGTTCTGTTAAAGTGTGACTTATGTATGTTGGGGCTCTTTCATTGGGTCCATAGATATTTATTATGGTTATATCTTCTTGTTTAATTGATCCTTTAATCATTATATAATATCCTTCCTTGTCTCATATAGTGGTTTTTGTCTTAAAGTCAATTTTATCAGAAATTAATATCACCACTCTTGCTCTCTTATAGTTATCATTTGCTTGATATATCTTTTCCAACCTTTGATTTTTAGTGTATTTTTGTCTTTGTCTCTAAGGTTTGTCTATTGTAGACAGCATATGGGTGGGTTATGTTTTCTTAT
>NW_006929457.1:0-1831 GCF_000298275.1 Orycteropus afer afer
CTCACCTATTTTGGTCATGTTGTAAGAAGGGACCATTCCCTGGAGAAGGATGTCATGCTTGGTAGGGTGGAGGGTCGACGAAAGAGGGGGAGGCCTTCAATGAGATGGATTGATAAGGTGGCTGTGATGATGGGCTCAAGTATAGCAGGGATTGTGGGGCTGGTGTGGGATCGGGCAGTGTTTCTTTCTGCTGTGCATGGGGTCGCTATGAGTCAGAAATGACTCGACGGCACTTAACAACAACAACAACAAAGGATGGAGGACAACAAAATACAAAATGTATGTCCTCTGGTGGGCACTGAGTAAAGACTAAGATGTGACTTACCGGTGGTGGATGCAGGAGGGTCGGAATTCCCTGGTCCGGAGGGAAGAGGGAGAAGGGGAATAAGAATTCCCTCAAGTTATACTCCTCTTCCCGGGTTTCGGCACCAAATGTAATGCAGAGCTGCCGAGACACCAGGACACAGAGTTGTTTCAGAAAAGCAGTTTATTAGCACTCCCAGGTGAAGTTCTCATGCCCTAGCATCGAGGCTATCAGGAAGGATAGATTCTTATAAGCACAGAGAGGACCGAATTGGGGACATTAAGGAAATGGCGGGGTCGAATTAGCTGTTGGGATGGGTCTGCACCTAATTAGCATGAGGGGGCCTCACAGGAGGAAGTTTATCATCACGTGGGACTTTCCAGCCTGGGCAGGTTCTGCCACCTTGGTTGTCTTACCAGGCTGTCTCATCAGGGCCTGACACCTGGAGAAAGCTGCCAACTGAAATATTGGTGGCTTGGGTTTACTTCGGCCTAACAATGGTAACTATAGAAACTGTTAAATTACTTCCTGTGTATATTCTAAAGAATAACAAAATAAAAGTTTTAAAAAAGTACCTATATCCTCCTCCAGTACCTTTATGCCTTCATTTTTTCAGAGTTACATTTTTGTTATACTGGAAATTACTTTGTTAAAGGACCACAGAAAGGACACAACTTTCTTTTCCTGGAAGAGACTAGGCAATTGTCCTGATATCAATTATTAAAGATTCTTTCCCTTGCCAATATGAAATACCACCTTTATCATTATGCCTGCCAGTTAATCTCAAATGGTAGAGCAACAAACATATTTATAATATGTATATTTGTTTGCAGATCTAGATTTTAAAAAGCATAGTAAAATGTCAACAATGCTGATGCAAGATAGTACATTGGGTATCATTATAATCTTCCAACTTTGCTGAATGCTCAAAAATTATTCATAATAAAATTTTGTTTTAAGAAACCTAGAAGACGGAATTCACAGCAAGATGGTGGACTAGGCAGAAAGACTGCACAGAACCTCTTGAACAAACAAAAGGGAAACCAATTAACACAGACACAGAAGATAATTCTGGACCCCTGAGTCTTGAGGGGAAGGATATAGAAGTGGACTAAACCCCAAGTAACAGAAGAATTTGTGTGAAAATACCAAAAAAGGAGACAGATGGAGCTGTGGTCTGGTAGCAATCCTGAGCGATCCTGATAGCAAAGACAGCTTGGAGATTCCCAAGTGGTGGTAGGAACTAAGAATGAACCAAAATAACATCCCTGCTAGCCAGGCACTGCGCGGAGGACTGTGCATGGTGGATGGGGAATAAACGGAGAAGGTGAAGAGAGAGGTGGACTGAGCTGTGGACTTTTGCTGGTCTGGAAGACGCCACCATTTCAAGCTTTAAAAGCGGCTTGATGATGTTGGATATTTAAAGAGACAGCACTCTCGCACATTCCTGGGGCTTAAGAACACGTTCTGCTTTCCAGCAACTCCAAGCACACTCCAGACTCACAAGACTGAAAAGATTTTTGATGG
>NW_006929457.1:2792-3402 GCF_000298275.1 Orycteropus afer afer
GGTATATATAAAACCCTGAAAGAGAAAAATTTTCAACCAAGAATCATGTACCCGGCAAAATTGTCCCTCAAATATGATGGTGAAATTAGGAGATTTCCAGATAAGCAGAAAATAAAGGAATTTGTTAAAACCAGACCAATATTACAAGAGATGCTAAATGTAGTCCTTTGAACAGAGAACCAAAAATAGCAAATAACAACCGAACTTTAATACACAAGATGACACAACCCAGAAACCACAGCTATGGACATATCCAAAGTAAAATTAGCTTACAAGATTGTAAACAGGGAACCAGAGACATCAATTGGCAAGTGAAGACAAATACAAACAAAAAGAGGTAAAACACTGTGTAGTTACAGAACTTCTAAAAGGTGAGGAAGTTAAGAGAGTTGCAAGATACAATGGACTGCTCTAAACTTGGGGGTAAACTTATAAATCATAGGGTAACTTCAAAGAAAAATGCTAAACCTTCACATGACAATAAAAAAGAGGAAAAGCACAAATATTCAGCATACACTAAAACAACAGCAACAAAGGAAATGATAATATGATTCATAAACATAATGAGCTCAGCACAGAAAATAATATGGAACAAAGAAACCAGGGACAC
>NW_006929457.1:4517-5149 GCF_000298275.1 Orycteropus afer afer
GATCAATAAAATTGACAAACCACTGGCAAATTTAACAAAGGAAAAGAGAGAGAGAATACAAATAACATGAATAAGAAACGAAATGGGTGATGTCACAACAGAACCAACTGAAATAAAAAAGATAATATCAGGATACTATGAAGAACTGTACTCCAACATATTTGAAAATCTGGAAGAAATGGACAGATTTCGAAAAATACACCACTTACATAAACTAACATAGATTGATGTGGAAAAGCTGAACAAGCCTATCACAAAAGAAGAAATTGAACAGGTCATCATAAAATTACCAACTAAAAAAATCCTGGCCCAGACGGTTTTATCAAAGAATTCTACAAAACTTTCAGAGAAGAACTGATACCAATCATACTCAAACTATTCCAAAATATAGAAGAGGATGAAATCCTCCCTAACTCATTTTATGGAGTAAGCATAACCTTGATACAAAAACCAGGCAAAGACATCACTCAAAAGGAAAACACAGACCAATATCCCTCATGAATATACATGCAAAAATCTTCAATAAAATCCTAGCCCATAGACTGCAACAACATATCAAGAAAATCATTCATCATGGCCAAGTGGGGTTCATATCAGGTATGCAGGGATGGTTCAACATTAGAAAAACAATC
>NW_006929458.1:0-1508 GCF_000298275.1 Orycteropus afer afer
TAATAGACAGTGTTTCTCTGGTATTCATAAGGTTTTCCCTGGCCAATTCTTTGAGAAGTGGATGGCCTCTTCCTTCTTCCTAGTCTGTCTTAGTCTGCAAGCCACGTTGAATTCTGTGTACCATGTGCACCCCTGCTGGCATTTGAAATACTGGTGGCACAGCCTCAAGCCTCACAGCAACACACCACCATAGTACAACAAAACAACAGACAAGTTTTTCTCCCTTAGTTGTGCAAAACTTCTCCACCTTCCCCTTACCTGGATCTCTGTCACTTGTACACTCTGTCCTGGTCTCCCTGGATTTCTTTTTCTTTCCTCTCTGCTTTCCTGCCATGGTCAGTGGGGCTTGGGTCCCTCCCCTTACCTGGATCCCTCTGCCACTTGTTTGCTCTGTTCTGGTCCCCCTGGCTTTCCTTTCCTTTTCCCTCCACTTTCCTGCCACTTGGGGCCTGGAAATGGGTCCCTCCCCTTACCTGGATCCCTCTGCCACTTGCTCACTCTGTCCTGGTCCCCCAGTCATTCTTGAGCTGTGTGTTATTCACTTTCCATGTATTTGATTTTTTCCCCTTGGTCTTCCTATTATTTAATTCTGATTTTATAGTGTTGTAATCTGAGAAGATGTTTTGAAGTATTTTGATGTTTTTAAATTTATTGATAGCATTCTCATTCGGATTCCAGTGACCTAAGAACAGGCAGTGAGGCAGGAATCAGGGAGAGGACAGAAAAGGCAAAGGGGACTGGAACAGATCAAGGAGTCAGCTGCAAGGACTCAGGTGAAGACAGGGAACCCAGGCCATATCCCCACAAGGAGCAAGGTGGGAAGGCAAGGAGAGGACAGAAAAGACAAAGGGAATAGGAACAGATTGAGGAGTCAACCACAGGTAGCCAGGTGAAGAGAGGAAACCCAACCCCCCAAAAAAAAAACAGCAAGGTGGGAAGCAGGGAGAGGACAGAAAAGGCAAAGGGGACTGGAACAGATTGAGGTGTTAGCCACAGGGATCCAGGTAAGGGTGGTTGGAGGGGTTTCCAACAGCTAAGGGAGACAAACTTGTCTGTCAGTTTGTCCTACTATGGTGACGTGTTGCTGTGAGTCTTGAGGTTATGCCACTGATGTTTCAGACCCAGTGGGGTGCACCTGTTGCACAGGTATCAGCCTGGCTTGCAGACTGAGGTGGATAGGAAGAAGAAGGAGGCCATCCATTTCTCAAAGAATTGGCCAGGGAAAACCTTATGAATAGCAGAGAAACACTGTCTGATACATCACTGCGCAAATTTATGAATACTCCAGAAACATTGTTCAATACAGAAGAGGGAGATGAGTCACTTAGCTTAGAAAGCTCTCAAAGTAGGACTGGAAAAGAGCTGCATTATCAGAGTAAAATCAGCCTTACTCATATAGATAAGGTAAAGCTTTTGAGACCTCCATTTGCTGACGTGACACCACTCAAATTGAAGAGAAACAGCTGCAAGCATCCATTAACAATTGGAACATGGAATGTACAAAGTAT
>NW_006929458.1:2128-5076 GCF_000298275.1 Orycteropus afer afer
GAAGTTAAAAATAATTAAAACAAGTCAACAAGAGCCAAAATATGATATAGAATATATCCCTCCTGAATTTAGAGACAATCTAAAGAATAGATTTGATGCATTGAACACCAGTGACCAGAAACCAGATGAATTGTGAGATGACATCAAGAGCATCATCCATGAAGAAAGCAAGAGGTCAATAAAAAGACAACAAAAGAAGAGAAGACCAATATGGATGACAGAAGAGACTCTGAAACTTTCCCTTGAGTGGAGAGTAGCTAAAGATTTCAAAGAGCAGCTCGAGAAGACAAAGACAATTACTATAATGAAATATGCAAAGACCTGGAGTTAGAAAACCAAAAGGGAAGAACAAGCTCTGTATTTCTCATGCTGAAAGAACTGAAGAAAAAATTTAAGCCTCACGTTGCAATATTGAAAGATTCAAAGGGCAAAACATTGAATGATGCAGGAACATCAAATGAATATGGAAAGAATACACAGATTCGCTGTATCAAAAAGAACTTGTCAATCTTCATCCATTTCAGGAGGTGACATATGATCTAGAACCAATGGTACTGAAGGAGGAAGTTGAAGCTGCAATGAAAGAATTTGGCTAATAACAAGGCTACAGGAATTGACGGAATACCCATTGAGATATTCAACAAACGGATGCTGCACTGGAGGCACTCACTCGGTTATGCCAGGAGATTTTGAAGACAGCTTCCTGGCCAACTGACTGGAAGTGTTCCATATTTGTACCCATTCCAAAGACAGGTGATCCCACAGAATGTGGAAATTATCAAACAATATCATTAATATTGCATGCAAGTAAGATCTTACTGAAAATAATTCAGAAACGATTGAAGCAGTATATTGACAGAGAACTTCCAGAGGTTCAAGCTGGTTTCAGAAGAGGATGTGGAACAAGGGATATCATAGCTGCTGTAAGATGGATCTTGGCTCAAGGCAAAGAATACCAGAAAGATGTTTACTTGTGTTTTATTGACTATGCAAAGGCATTAGATTTTGTGGATCATGACAAATTATGGATACCATTGAGAAGAATGGGAATTCCTGAACACTTGATTGTACTCATGAGGAACCTGTACCTTGACAAGGAGGCTGTCGTTTGAATGGAACAAGGGGACACTGCATAGTTTAAAATCAGGAAGGTAGTGTGTCAGGGGTATATCCTTTCCCCATAATTATTCAATTATATGCTGAGAAAATAATCCAAGAAGCTGGACTATATGAAGAAAAACGTGGTATCAGGGTTGGAGGAAGAATAATTAACAACCTAAGATATGCTGATGATACAACTTTGCTTCCTGAAAGTGAGGATGACTTGAGGCACTTACTGATGAACATTGAGAACACAGTCTGCAGTATGGATTATATCTCAATATAAAGAAGACAAAAATCCTCACAACTGGACTAATATAAGCGGCATAATGATAAATGGAGAAAAGATTGAGATCGTCAAAGAATTCACATTGCTTGATTCTACAATTAAGACCAATGGAAGCAGCAGTCAGGACATTAGATGACGTGTGGAACTGGGCAGGTTGGCTGCGAAGGAACTCATTCAAGTGCTGAGGAGCAAGGATGTCTCCTTGAGGACTAAGGTGAGTCTGACACAAGCCATGATATTTCCAATCACCTTGTATGCATGTGAGAGCTGGACGATGAATAAGGAATACCAAAGAAGAGTTGATGCTTTTGAGTTGTGGTGCTGGCGAAGAATGCTGAAAGTACCATGGACTGCTAAAAGAACTAACGGATCTGTCCTGGAGAAAGTGCACCTGAAATACAATCGCCTGCTAAAAGAACTAACGGATCTGTCCTGGAGAAAGTGCACCTGAAATGTTCCTTGGAAGCGAGGATGGCCAGACTTTGTCTTACCTACTTTTGTCATGTTGTCAGAGGGGACCATTCCTTGGAGAAAAATGTCATGCTTGGTAAGGTGGAGGGTTGATGAAGGAAGGGAAGGCCTTCCAAGAGATGGATTGACAAAGTGACTGAGACGATGGGCTCAAGTATAACAAGGATTGTGGAGCTGGTGTGAGATAAGGCGATGTTTCGTTCTGCTGTGCCTGGGGTCTCTATGAGTCTGAAATGACTTGGCGGCACCTAACAACAACAACAACAACAAATTTATTGAAGCTCATTTTGTGGCCTAACAGTGTATTGTAGAATGATCCATGTGCACTAGAAAAGAAAGTGCATTGTGTTTTTGTTGGGTGGTATGTTGTTTATATGTCTAAGAGGCTGAGTTCGTGATTGTGTTGTTGAGATTTTCTATATCTTTGTTAATTTTTTTTTTATGTCTATTTCTCTTTTCAATTCTGTTGCTTGTATTACGTATTTTGGGGCTTTATCTTGGGTGCATAGATATTTATTATGATTATATCCTATGGTAGTTAAGTTTGTGTGTCAACTTGGCTGGGCCTGGTTGAGTGGCTGGGCAGCTGGTGGTAGTTATTCCCCATGATGAGACTGGCAATCAACTCTATGGTGGGATCTACCACAAGTAACTGAGTAGCTGCTTTAAGGATGTGGTCTGCTTCCCATATATAAGCAGCAGCTTTGGCAATGGTCTCTAGCTAATGGCACACTTGAATCCTGCATGTAGCTGAGTCATTGTTCAGCAGTCTGCCATGCTCTGCCAATCTTCAGACTTTCATGGACTTGAATCAGTGGTTTGCTGTGTGGTTTGGTATAATTGAGACTGTTCCATTTTATTTGTCGACCTTGGGCTTGTTAACCTCAGCAGTCAGTAACTGTCTGAGTAAAGAGATGGCTCTAGCTTCAGTGGGCCGGGAGCAAGAGGCAGAGCTGAAGCCCAAGGTTGAGTGGTTTTCACACAGCCCCTAGAGCTGGGCATTTGGAATTTGGACCTCTAGTCTCCAAAAATTGTGAGAATAAACTCCTGTTTATTAAAGCCATCACATTTGTGGTATCTTCTATTA
>NW_006929459.1:0-2018 GCF_000298275.1 Orycteropus afer afer
GGAGGGTCAACGAAAGAGGGAGAGGCCTTCAACGAGATGGATTGACACGGTGGCTGCAATGATGGGCTCAAGTGTAGCAGGGATTGTGGGGCTGGCGCAGGATCGGGCAGTGTTTTGTTCTGCTATGCATGGGGTCGCTATGAGTCAGAAACGACTTGACGGCACTCAACAACAACAACAAGGAATTGCCATACTGCTTTCCACAGTGGTTGTATCATTTGACAGTTCCACTAGCAGTATATGAGAGTCCTAATCTCTCTGCATCCTTGCCAGCATATGTTATTTTCTGTCTTGTTGACCTTTTCTTCGAGTACTGGGGCAAGATGGTATCTCATTGTTGTTTTGACTTGGCATCTCTCTAATAGCTAAAGATTGTGAGCATTTCCTCATATGTTTGTTGGCCACCTGATTATCCTGTTTGGTGAAGTGTCTATTCATGTCTTCTACTGCATGGTTTTAATTCAGGAAAGGAGTGCATCAAGGTTGTCCTTTCACAATACTTATTCAATCTGTATGCTGAGCCAATAATCTGAGAAGCTAGACTATATGAAGAATGTGGCATCAGGATTGTTGGAAACTCATTAACAACTGAGATTAGCAGATGATACAGCTTTGCTTGCTGAAAATGAGGATGACTTGTAGTACTTACTGATAAAGATTGAACACTACTATCTGCAGTATGGATTACACCTCAATGTAAAGAAAACAAAAATCCTCAGAACTGGACCAATAAACAGCAACATGATAAATGTAAAAAAGACTGAAATTGTCAAATACTTCATATTACTTGGTTCTATAATCAACATCAATGGAAACAGTAGTCAACACATCGGATGATGTATTGCATTGTGCAAATCTGTTGCAAAAGATCTCTTTCAAGTGCTGAAGAGCAAAGGTGTCTCCTTAAAGACTAAGGTGCACCTAACCCAGGCCGTGGTATATTCTATTGCCTCATATGCATGTGAGAACTGGACAATGAATAAAGAAGACTGAAGAAGAGTTGATACTTTTGACTTGTGGTATTGGCAAAGAATACCGAAACTACCATGGACTACCAAAAGAATGAACAAATCTGTCCTGTATAAAGTGCAGCCAGAATGCTCCTTGGAAGTGAGAATGGCCAGATTTTGTCTCACCTGCTTTGGTCATGTTGTCAGAAAGGACCATTCTGTGAGAAGGATATCATGCTTGGTAAAGTGGAGGGTCAACAATAAAGGGGAAGGCCCTCAACAAGGTGGATTGACACAGTGGCTGCAATCATGGGCTCAGGTATCACAAGGATCACTGGGCTGGCACAGGACTGGGCAGTGTTTCATTCTGTTGTGTATAAGGTCGCTATAAGTCAGAGTCAACTCAACAGCACCTAACAACAACAATAATGTATGACAAATAGTCATCTATTTCTTTTTTCTTTTTCTTTTGGTAATGTCTTTGCTTTTGAGATCAGGGTAATATTGAAATCATGTGTCCTTTTAAATTTTCTGAATAGTTTATGTGCAGTTGACATTATTTGTACTCTACTAGGATTCTTGAGTCTGAGGTTTGATATCTTCTATCAGTTTTGAAAAATTCTTGGCCATCACCTCTTTGAATATTTATTTGGCTCTATTTTCTTTCTTTATTAGAAACTCGGATGAAATGTTGATTTGATAAGATGTTATGGTGTTGCCCCGTAGATCATGAACTCTCTTTTCCATTTTTCCTACTATTTTTTAACCTTTAGTTTCCATTTGGGTACTTAACCTATGTTCCAGTTTATTGATTATTTTCTCTGTTATGCATATATAGTCTGCCATTAAACTCATCAAATATATTTTGTATTGCTGATATACTACCTTTCATTTCTGGCATTTCATTTTAGGTCCTTTTTATAGTTTCTACTTCTCTGCTGAAATTCTACATCTATTCATTCATGTTATTCACTTTTCCACTGTTGTTGTTGTTGTTAAGTGCCGTCGAGTCGTTTCCGACTCATAGCAACCCCATGCACAGCAGAACGAAACACTGCCCGATCCCGC
>NW_006929459.1:5043-5740 GCF_000298275.1 Orycteropus afer afer
ACTAGATTCCTTAATATTAATCACAGTTAATTCCAACATCTGGGTCAGTCTTTGTCTGTGTGCTTCTCCTGACTATTCTCTTTTGATTATTGTTTATATTTCCTTGTTCTTCATTTTAGCAGCCAAATGCTTAAGCACAGTGCACCATATTTTTGTTATTGTGGTAAAAATATACATAACAAAACATGCTATCTTAATAATTTTCACATGTCCTATTGATTGTGATTGCATTCTTCAAGTTATGCAACCATTCTCCCTATCGTTTTTCAAAATATTCCACCACCATTAATATAAACTCTACTCCCTTGTTTTGGTTACCTAGTACTGCTCTGACAAGAATATACCACCAGTGGGAAGGCTTGAACAAACAGGAGTTTATTCTCTTACAGTTTGGAGGCTTTAAGTCTGAGTTCAGAGTGCTGGGCTCTAGGGGCTGGGTGAAAGTAGGTTGCCTTCAGGCACCAGTTGGTAGAAAAGAGCAACATGAGACAGAGCTTGCCAGTCCATGGGGTGAGAAAGCTGAATGAATGCCTTTGGGCAGGAGACTGTCTGGCAGAGTGGGTTGCCTTTGGGCACTAATTGGCAGAAGTTGAAGAGACCAAGGAAATGGGAAGCTCAATAACTTCAGCCAAAACCAGGCCAGGAGCTGATTGTGGAACAGACCATCAACTGCTCATATGCAAATTCCACTTGAAGT
>NW_006929460.1:0-1291 GCF_000298275.1 Orycteropus afer afer
CCACTATGACTGTGGAGTCATCTATTTGGCTTTTCAACTCTTTGAAAGTCTGATTTATGTATTTTGGGGCTCTTTCATTGGGTCCATAGATATTTATTATGGTTATGGTTTCTTCTATTGATCCTTAATCACTATATAATGTCCTTTCTTTCCTCATATGGTGATTTTTGTCTTAAAGTCAATTTGATCAGAAATTAATATTACCACTCCTGCTCTTTTATGATTACCATTTGCTTGATATATCTTTTTCCAGCCTGTGTTTTTTAGTCTATTTTTGTCTTTGTCTCTAAGTTGTGTTTCTTGTAGACAGCATATTGATGGGTTTTGTTTTCTTATCCAATCTGCAACTCTCCATCTCTTGAGTGGTGCATTTAATCCATTAATATTGACTGTAATTATTGACAAGTATGAATTGGTTGCTGTCATTTTGTTATGTGTTTTTTCATGGTGTCCGTCAATTCTTTGTTCCATATTATTTTCTGTGCTGAGCTCATTATGTTTATGAATTGGGTTATCATTTCCTTTGTTGCTGTTGTTTTAGTATATGCTGAATATTTGTGCTTGTCCTCTTTTTCATTGTGATGTGAAGGTTTATCATTTTTCTTTGTGGTTACCCTGTGATTTATAATTTTCTCCCTGAGTTTGGAATAGTCTGTTTTATCTTGCAACTCTTTTGACTTCCTCACCATTTAGAAGTTCTGTAACTACATAGTATTTTCCCTCTTTTTGGTTTGTAGTTGGCATCATTTGCCAATTGTTGTCTCTGATTCCCTGTTTACAATCTTGTAAGCTTATTTTACTTTGGATATGTCCATAGTTGTGGTTTCTGGGTTACATCATCTTATGTATTAATTGTTGGTTGTTATTTGTTATTTTTGGTTCTCTGTTCAAAGGACTCCTTTTAGTATCTCTTGTAAAGTTGGTTAGGTTTTAATAAATTCCCTTAGTTTCTGCTTATCTGGAAATCTCCTAATCTCACCATCATATTTGAGGCACAATTTTGCTGGGTATATAATTCTTGGTTGAAAATTTTTCTCTTTCAGGGTTTTATATACGCCATCCCATTGCCTTCTCACTTGCATGATTTCTGCTGAGAAATGAGAGCTTATTCTTATTGGTTGTCTTTTATAAGTAACTTTTTGTTTTTCCTGTGCAGCTTTCAGGATTCTTTCTTTGTCTTTGGTTTTTATGAGTTTGATGATGATATGTCTTGGTGATTTTCTTTTGGGGTCCATCCTGTTTTGGGTTCATTGTACTTCCTGAATTGATATATTCTCATCTTTCATTATAT
>NW_006929460.1:2286-5156 GCF_000298275.1 Orycteropus afer afer
GAGAAAGAGCTGAGAACTAGAACCTGGGATGGGAAAAATAAAGAATAATAATAAAAAGGACAATAATAATAATTTTAAAACAGGCAAAAACAAACAATCAAAAAAGAAAAAATCGGGGCAGGCCGTGGCAGGGCACCCAGGCTCCATCAGAGCACACAGACTGGGATGGAATTCCTGCTGGTCCAGAAGGTGGGTGGGAGTGAAGGATTGCTGCACCTCTGTTTGCCAAGAGGGTGTGGGGTATAAGAGTAACAAGGGTAATGTCATACCTTTCCAGTCGTTGGTGTCCAGAATGTCCTTGAGGTTCCCTGCAAGTGAAGCCCGTTCTTAAGTCCCTGGAATCTGGGAGAACACTGTTGCTTTAAATATCCAAAATGCTCAGACTGCTTGTAAACATTCAAAATGTCTACACCCTCCAGACAGGCAAAAGTCCACAGCTCAACCCGCCTTCCTCTTCGCTGCTTCCCCTTTTATTCACCAGCCACCAGAGCAGTCCTCCCTGGAGTCCCTGGCTAGCAGGGCTGATTTTTAGGTTAATTCTTAGGTCCTAACACCACGTGGCAATATCCAAGCTGTCTGTGCTGTCAGGATCGCTGCCAGACCATAGCTCCATATGTCTCCTTTTTTGGTGTTTCCATGCAAATTCTTCTGCTAGTTGGAGTTTAGTCTACTTCTATATCCTTCCCCTTCAAAGCTCAGGGGTCCAAAGCTCTTCTGTATCTGTGTTAACTGGTTCTCCTTTTCTTTGTTGAAGAGGGTCTGTGCAGTCTTTCTGCCTATTCCGCCATCTTATTGGAACTCTTCCAAGTGACTTCATTTTTTAATCTCAAGTATTCTTTTATGAAATTGCTATAACCATAGGAAGAAAATAAGTAACTGGATTTTTCATTTAACTGAAATAATGAGAGATTATTTTTAAAAATATAGTACATCAGGAAAAATAATACTTGAGAATGTAAATGTTACATGTGGTTGTAAATACTGCTAATTTTTCTAGTAAAAGTGAAGAGTGTTAATGCCTGAGGCCACTTTATCTGGATTAAATGAATCTTGCACCTCTTCCCCCATTCCTGTTTTCTTGTCATCAATAGTTCGTTTCTTAGCATTTGGAAATCAAACAGAATCCTGACCTGTATTGCATGCTTCCATTTTTAAGGATCTTTAAAACTTTATTAAAATCACTCTTCCCTCAGCCTTTCTGATTATTTAAATCTAGGAAGTATCTATTCAAACCATTTCCAGGTATTCAATCAATAGTCTTAATAAAACAGAATTTTGTTAGGTGCCGTCAAATTGGCTCTGACTCATAGAGACCCTCTGTACAACAAAATGAAACACTGCCCAGTCATATGTCAGCCTCAAAATCTTTGCTACACCTGAACCCATCATTGTAGCTACTGTGTCTCTCCATCTTGTTGAGTGTCATCCCCTTTATCGCTGACCCTCCACTCTACCAAGCATGATAGCCTTCTCCAGGGAATGTCCCTTCTGACAGTGTGACCAAAGTAGGTGAGATGAAGTCTGTCCATTCACTTCCAAGGAGCATTCCAGATGCAGTCATTCCAGGACATTTGTTCTCCTGGTAGTCCATGGTACTTTGAGTATTCTTCACCTACAGGACAGTTCAAAAGTATCTACTCTTACATCTTCCTTATTCATTGTCTGCTTTCACATGCATATGAGGTGATTAAAAACACCATGGCTTGAGTTAGGCACATCTTAGTCCTCAGAGAGACATCTTTTCCCTTCAGCACTTTGAGGAGGTCTTTAGCAGCACATTTGCCCAGTACACTATGTCGTCTGATTTTTGACCACTTCCTCCATTGATGTTGATTGTGAAACCAAGTAATATGAAATCTTTGACAACTTCAATCTTTTCTCCATTTATTGTGATGCTGCTTATTGGTTCAGTTGTGAGGATTTTCATCTTCTTTGTGTTGAATTGTAATCCATACTGCATACTGTGGTCTTTAATCCTCAGTAAGTGTTTTGAGTCATCTTCACTTTCAGCAGGCAAGGTTGTGTCATCTGCATGTCACAGGTGGTTAATCTTCCAAACCTGATGCCACATTCTTCTCCATGTAGTCCAGCTTCTTGGGTTATTTGCTCAGCATACAGATTGAATAAGTATGGTGAAAGGATTCATCCCTGACACACACCCTTCCTGCTTTTAAACCATGCAGTATGCCCTTGTTCTGATCAAATGACAGTCCTCTGGTCTGTACATACATGTTCCTCATAAGCATAATTAAGTGCTCTGTAATTCCCATTCTTCTCAATGTTATCCATAATTTGTTATGATCTATTCAGTTGAATGCTTTTGCATACTCAATAAAACAGAAGTAAACATCTTTCTGGTATTCTTTGTTTTAGCCAAGATCCATCTGATATCAGCAATGATATCCCTTCTGAATTCCACATCCTCTTCTGAATCCAACATGCATTTCTGGAAGTTACCTGTCAATATACTGCTATAACCTTTTTTGAATTATCTTCAGCAAGATTTTTGTTGTGTGTCATGTGAATGATATTGTTCAACAATTTCCACATTCTTTTGGATCACTTTTCTTTGGAATGGGCACAAATACCAATCTCTTCCAGTCAGTTGGCCAGATAGCTGTCTTCATATTTCTTGGCATAGAAGAGTTAGTGCCTCCATCATGGCATCTGTTTGTTGAAACATTTCACTGGGTATTCAATTTCTGGAGCCTTGTTTTACACCACTTCCTTCAGGGTAGCTTTGACTTCTTCCTTCAGTGCCATTGCTTCTTTATCATATGCCACCTCTTTAAATAGATGAACATTGACCAGTTCTTTTTTTGTACGTGACTCTGTATAATCCTTCCATCTTCTTCTTTTTTTTTTTTTTT
>NW_006929461.1:0-5145 GCF_000298275.1 Orycteropus afer afer
CTCCTGGTCCAGGGTCACTAGCATGACCTACATGGCATCATTACGTCTGGACTGTAGGTAGACCAGAGCTTATGTATCTTAACACTGCTGTTCTTCTATTTCTTAAAAGGAAAAATTCCCTTTAGAATTCAGAGCTAGGAGGAGTCTTTTTTTTTTTTTTTTGCACTTTCATAATTGATTGTGTTTTTCATCTTGCTCTGTGTTGACTGTGTGGTTCATAACCTAAGTGACAAATTAAATGATTTCTCAAAAAACTCACTGCCATCAAGTTGATTCTAACTCTTAGAGACCCCCACTGGGTTTCCAAGCCTGTAAATCTTTACAGAAGCAGACTGCCTCATGTTTCTTTTGTGGAGCAGCTGGTGAGTCTGAACCACTGACCTTCTGGTTAGCAACCAAATACCTTAACCACTACCCACCAGAAAAACAAAAACCAAACTCACTGCCATCAATTCAATTCTGACTCATAGCAACCCCCATTGGGTTTCTGAGGTGGTACATCTTCACAGAATTAGATTGCCCAGCCTTCCTTCTGCAGAGTGGCTGGTGGGTTTGAACCACCAACCTTCTGGTTAGCAGTCAACAGCCTTAGGCACCACATCACCAGAGTTCTTTTACTATATCACCAAACCAAAAACCAAACTCACTGCCATCAAATCGGATCTGACTCATAGTGACCCCTCCTTGGGTTTCTGAGGCTGTTTAGTTTTTGGTTTTTAAAGGAAACAGGTAGTGGTGCCATGCTCAAAGATGGTGGCTGACTGGAACTCATTCAAAATGGCTTGGTTGTCCTCCATCTTTGAGTGGGGCACCACTGCCTTTTTCCCAGGTCAAAATACGATGGGCAAGAAATTTGATTGTTATGCAACCAGTACTTTGCCCTTGTTTCCAACAGCCATGACTGAACTGTTTCAAACTCTTTTGAAGCCCTGGTTGGCAGTTTGAACTCACCCAGAGATATCTTGCAAGACAGACCTGGCAATCTGCTTCTGAAAAGTCATAGCCTTGAAAACTCTATGAGCAGTTCTATTCTGCACAGATGGAGTCTCCATGAGTCGGAATTGACTTAATTGTAGCTAACAACAACAACTTTATTATAAGTATCTTTTTAAAGCTCTCTCAAATCTCTTGTGGAAAGTGGTGGAGTATAAATAAATATACTTAACATACTTAATATAAAAGTAAATACTTCATTAAAAGGGAAAGGTAGGTCCTAAAATATGCAATATGTAATTATTCATCTATGGGTGGATAGATGGGTGGACAGGCTGAATGATAAGTTATGTCTAGGCAGAGGGTAGTGTGCCCATGACCATGCACAGGGTTAGCAGACAATGTTTCTACATGCATGTTTGTACATGCTATAAGAATGTAAGAACTAAGTAAGAACTTAGTAAGAACTAAAGGAGACGAACTTGTCTGTCAGTTTGTCGTCCTGTGGTGGCTTTCATGTTGCTGTGAGGCTGGAGGCTATGCCATCATGCAAAATGTCAGCAGGGTTACACATGGTGGACAGGTTTCAGCGGAGCTTCCAGGCTAAGACAGACTTGGAAGAAGGAAGAGACTATCCACTTCTCAAAGAATTGGCTAGTGAAAACCTTATGAATAGCAGTGAAACACTGTCTGATATATTACTGGAAAACTTTATGAACAGCTCTGAAACACTGTCCAATATAGTGCTGGAAGATGAGCTCATCAGGTCAGAGGGCACTCAAAATTTGACTGGGGAAAGGCTGATGCCTCAGAGTAGAGATGACCTTAACAATATGGACAGAGTAAAACTTTCAGGAACTCCATTGGTTGATGTAGCATGACTCAAAATAAGTAGAAAAAGATGCAAACGTCCATTAATAATTGAAACATGGAATGTGTGAAGTATGAATCTAGGAAAATTGGAAGTTGTTAAAAATTAAATGGAACACATAAAGATCAGTATCCCAGGAATTAGTGAGCTGAAATGGACTGGTTTTGGCCATTTTGAATCAGACAACCATATGATCTACTATGACGGGAATGACAAATTGAAGAGGAATGGTGTGGCATTCATCATCACAAAGGGTGTTTCAAAATCTGTCCTGAAGTACAACGCTGTGAGTGGTAGGATAATATCCATATGCCTACAAAGAAGACCAGTTAATACTACTATTATTCCAATTTACACACCAACCACCAAAGACAAAGATGAGGAAATTGAAGTCTTTTACCAACTTCTGCAGTTAGTATTGGCAAATAATTCTGAAATTGACTGAACATGCAATCAAGATGTGCTGATTATCATTGGTGACTGGAATGCAAAAGTAGGAAACAAAAAAGAATTATTGGCAGTTGGAAAATATGGCTTTGGTGACAGAAATAATGCTGGAGATCACATGATAGAATTTTGCAAGACCAACGATTTATCTATTGCAAATACCTTTTTTCAACAACATAAGCAATGACTATACATGTAGACTTCAACAGACAGAATACACAGGAATCAGATTGACTACATCTGTAGCAAGAGGTGATGGAGAAGTTCAGTATCTTTGGCCAAAACAAGGCCAGGAACTGATTGTGGAACAGACCATCAACTGCTTATGTGCATGTTCAAGCTGAAGCTGAAGACAATTAAAACAAGTCCATGAAAGCCAAAATATGACCTCGATAACATCACTCCTGAATTTAGAGACCATTTAAATAATAGATTTGATGCATTGAACACCAATGACAGAAAACCAGAGGAACTGTGGGATGACATCAAGAACATCATCCATGAAGAAACCAAAAGATCATTAAAAAGACAAGAAAGGAAGAAAAGACCAAAATGGATGTCAGAAGAGACTAAAACTTGCCCTTGAGTGGAGAGTAGCTAAAGCAAATGGAAGAAATGACAAGATAAAAGAGCTGAACAGAACATTTCAAAGAGTGGCTCCAAAAGACAAAGCCAATTACTATAAGGAAATGTGCAAAGACCTGGAGTCAGAAAACCAAAAAGGAAGAACATACTCAGCATTTCTCAAGCTGAAAAAACTGAGGAAAAAATTTAAGCCTCGAGTTGCAATATTGAAAGATTCTATGGACAAAATATTGAATGATGCAGGAAGCATCAAAAGAAGATGGAAGGAATAAACAGAGTCACTGTACCAAAAAGAATTGGTCAATGATCATCCATTTCAGAAAGTGGCATATGATCAGGAACCAATGGCGTTGAAGAAAGAAGTCGAAGCTGCACTGAAGGAATTGGCCAAGAACAAGTCTCCAGGAACTGAAGGAATGCCCACTGAGATTTTTCAATAAACGGATGCTCCACTGGAGGCACTCACTTGGTTATGCCAAGAGATTTGGAAGACAGCTACCTGGCCAGATCCATATTTGTACCCATTCCAAAGAAAGGTGACCCTACAGAATGTAGAAATTATCAAACAATATCATTAATATCACATGCAAGTAAAATCTTATTGAAGGTAATTTAAAAATGGTTGCAGCACAATATTGACAAATAACTTCCAGAAATGTAAGCTGGATTCAGAAGAGGATGTGAAATGAGGAATATGTCAGATGGATCTTGGCTCAAAGCAAAGAATACCAGAAAGATGTTTACTTATGTTTTATTGACTATGCAAAAGCATTCAGTTGTGTGGATCATAACAAATTGTGGATAACATTGAGAAGAATGGGAATTCCAGAACACTTGATTGTACTCATGAGGAACCTGTATATAGACCAGGAGGCTGTCGTTGGAACAGAACGAGGGGATCCTGCATGTTTCAAAATCAAGAAGGGAATGAGTCAAGGTTGTATCCTTTCACCATACTTATTCAACTTGTATGCTAAGCCAATAATCAGAGAAGCTGGATTATATGAAGAAAACCATGGCATCAGGATTGAAGGAAGACTCATTAACAACCTGCGATTGGTAGACAACACAACTCTGCTTGCTGAAAGTGAGGATGACTTGAAGCACTTACTGATGAAGACTAAAGACTACAGTCTGCACTATGGATTATACTTCAATATAAAGAAAACAAAAGTCCTCACAATTGGTCCAATAAACAGCCTTATGGTGGATGGAAGAAAGATTGAAGTTGTCAAGGATTTCACATTACTTGGCTCCACAATCAACACCAATGGAAGCAGCAGTCAAGACATCAGACAATGTATTGCATTGGGCCAATCTGCTGCAAAGGATCTCTTTCAGATGATGAAGAGCAAAGATGTATCCTTGAAGACTAAGGTGTGCCTAACCCAAGCCTTGGTATTTTCAATCATCTCTTATGCATGTGACAGCTGGACAGTGAATAAGGAAGACTGAAGAAGAGTTGATGCTTTTTGAGTTGTGGTGTTGGAGAAGAATGCTAAGAGTACCATGGTCTGCTGAAAGGACTAACAAATCTGTCCTGGAGGAAGTGCAGCCAGAATGCCTCTTGGAAGCAAGAATGGCCAGACTTCATCTCACCTACTTTGGTCATGTTGTTAGAAGGAACCATTCCCTGGAGAAGGATACCATGCTTGGTAAAGTGGAGGGTCAGCAAAGAAGGGGACGGCCCTCAGTGGGATGGATAGACACAGTGGCTGCAATAATGAGCTCAGTTATAGCAAGGATTGTGAGGCTGGCACAAGACCAGGCAGAGTTTCATTCTCTTTTGCATAGGGTCACTATGAGTCGGAGATGACTCAATGGCACCTGACAACAACAACATAGTAGAGGTGACAAGGGGCAAGGTTGTGGTGGCTTCTTGGCCACAGCCAGCTACCCAGAGGGAGCAAGTAGTTGGGCCTGTGGGCTTGGTATTATCGTCACTCAATCAGCATAACATACTACACAAAAACACTGTTCTACACAAAGACATTGTTCTACATGGTACTTTGGTGAGGAGTGAATCAGGTGTTAAAAGCTTGCAAGTGGCCATCTAGATGCAATGATTGGTCTCTCCTCCTCCAGAGCAAAGAAGAATGAAGAAAACCAAAGATGCATGGAAACAACTAGTCCAAGGGACTGGCAGACCATGCAATCCTCAGCCTATATGACCATGAGACCAGAAGAACTAGATGGTGCCCAGCTACCACTGTCAACCACTCAGACGTTGATTGGTGCAGGAGATCCTGGATAGAGTGAGAGAACAAACTGGAAATAAAATTCAGAATCATTTAAAAAAAAAAAAAAAA
>NW_006929462.1:0-778 GCF_000298275.1 Orycteropus afer afer
AATTTGTCATTCCTGGCATAGTAGATCATATGGTTGTCTGATTCAGAATGGCCAAAACCAGTCCATTTCAGCTCACTAATGCCTAGGATATCAATTTTTATGTACTCTATTTCATTTTTCACAACTTCCAATTTTCTTAGATTCATACTTCATACATTCCATATTCTGATTATTCATGGATGTTTGCAGCTGTTTCTTCTCACCTTGAGTCATGCCACATCAGCAAAAGAAGGTCCTGAAAGCTTTACTCCATCCACATCATTAAGGTCAGCTTTATTCTGAGGAGGCAGCACTTTCCAAGTCATATTTTGAGTGCCTTCTGACCCCAGGGACTCATCTTCTGGCATTTTATCAGATGATGTCTCAGGGTTATTTTTCAATAATATATCAGTATTTCATCGCTATTCATAAGGTTTTCACTGGCCAATTCTTTGAGACGTAGATGGCCTCTTCCTTCTTGTGAGTCTGTCTTAGTCTAGAATGTCTACTGAAACCTGTCTACTATGGGTAACCTTGTTGGCACTTTAAACACTGGTGGCATCGTCTCCAGCCTCAGAGAAACACACAAGCCACCACAGGACGACAAACTGACAGATGAGTTCGTCTCCCTTAGCTGTTCCAAACTGCTCTGCTCCTGCTTCCCCACATTGCCTACCAGTTCCGGCCTTCCAAAAGCCGTCTACTACCACTTCCTGGCATTTCCTGCCAGTTCTGGCTCTCCAAAAAGCTGTCTGCTGCCACTTCCTTGCCTTCGCCTACCATAGCAGTGTTGAAATGC
>NW_006929462.1:2368-3148 GCF_000298275.1 Orycteropus afer afer
ACCAGAGTTCCAACCGTCTCTCCACCCATATATCAGTATTTGCCTCCACTGACCTGTATGTGCAAAAGTGTTCATCTTGGTTGTCTGTACCTCCCCTGCACCTGTCTATATCTTCCTCTTCCTCAATGCCACCATGCGGATCACTCATATTTGGTACATTGCCCTTCTTTTCAACCAAAGCAATACCTGTCTCTACCTATCTAACAGTGTTTCCTACTTTCCCTTCCCATCCCTGGTAACCAACAAAGAAAATTTCCTTCCATATATAAACCTTTCCTTCATTTTTTACAATAACGGACTAATACAGTATTTGTCCTTCTGTGATTGACTTATTTCACTCAGAATAATGTCCTCTAACTTCATCCAAGTTATGTGGTGTTTTGCAGATTCTACATCATTCTTTAGGATTGCATTGTATTCCATTGTGTGTATGTACCATAGTTTGGTTATCCATTGTTCTGTTGATGGGCACCTAGGTTGTTTCCATCTTTTTGCTATTGTAAATAGTCCTGCAATGAACATAAGTGTGCATATATCTGTTCTTGTCCTGGGTCTCACTTCCTTAGGATATATACCTAGTAATGGAATGGCTGGGTCAGATGGTATTTCTTAATTCTAACTTTTTAAGGAATCGCCATACTGCTTTCTACAGTGGTTATATCATTTTACAGTGCACCAGCACTGTCTGAGAGTCCCAATCTCTCTGCATCCTCGCCAGCACTTGTTCTTTTCTGTCTTGTTGGACTTTGCTGCTAGTGCTGGGCCAAGATGGTATCTCAT
>NW_006929462.1:5613-6116 GCF_000298275.1 Orycteropus afer afer
TGCCTTTGATTTCCCTTTCTTGCCTTATGGCCCTGGCTAGGACTTCCAATACAATGTTGAATATAAGTGGTGATAGAGGGCATCCTTGTCTGGTTACTGTTTGCAAGGGAAATGGTTTTAGTCTCTCTCCATTGAGAATAATGTTGGGTGTTGGTTTTGCACATATGCCCTTTATTATGTTGGGGAATGGCCCTTCTGTTCTGTTTTGCTGAGAGTTTTGATAAGGAATGGGTGTTGGATTTTATCAAATCCCTTTTCTACACTGATTGATATGATCATGTGGCTCTTTTCCTTTGTTTTATTTATGTGATGGATGACATTGATTGTTTTTGTAATGTTGAACCATACTTGCATACCTGACATGAACCCCAGTTGGTCACAATGAATTATTTTATTGATATGTTGTTGGAGTGTATTGGCTAGGATTTTGTTGAAGATTTTTGCATCTATATTCATGAGGGATATTGATCTGTAGTTTTCCTTTTTAATGATGTGTTTGCCTG
>NW_006929463.1:0-1127 GCF_000298275.1 Orycteropus afer afer
AATATTTGCAGCAATATATTGACAGAGAACTTCCAGAGGTGTAGGCTGGATTTAGAAGAGGCTGTGGAACGAGGGATATCATTGCTGATGTCAGATGGATCTTGGCTCAACGTAAAGAATACCAGAAAGATGTTTACTTGTGTTTTAGTGATTAAGCAAAAGCATCTGATTGTGTGGATCATAACAAATTGTGGATGACGTTGAGAAGAATGGGAATTCCTGAGCACTTGATTGTACTTAAGAGGAATCTGTACATAGACCAGGAGGCTGTTGTTTGAACAGAACAAGGGAACACTGCATGGTTTAAAATCAAGAAAGGAGTGTGGACTTCCAGTAAGATGGAGGGATAGGCAGACAAACGACACGGACCTTATTCAACAAAGAAAAGAAAAACCAATTGACAGAGATAAACAAGATAATCCTGGAGCCCTGAGCTTTGAAAGGAACTATGCAGAAGTGGCTTAGGCACCACCTAGTGGAAAAACCTGAACGAAAACAGTGAGTACAGAGATAGATGGTCAGAGCTGCGGACTGTCAGCTACTCTGATGAGACCAACAGTCTGAATATTTCCAAGCAGTGTTGGGACCTGAGAATTGATCTGAAGATCAACCCTGGTCACCAAGGGCTGCAGGGACAACTGCTCTGGTGGCCTATGACTAGGAAGGGAAATAGCAAGGTGTGAGACAACCTGAGCTATTGACTTTGTGCTGTCTGGAGGGTGCAACCATCTTGATTGCTAATACACGGCAGCTATTTTGGATATTTAAAGTCACCAAGGGTGCAGCCATTTTGAATCTTTACAAGTGGCAACCATTTTGGATTTTAAAGTGATAGCAGTCTCATTCTGATTTCAGGAACCTGAGAATAGGCTCTTTTTGCCAAGGTTGGCAGGGACATACCAGAGGCTGACAATGGGAAAGGAGACAGGTGGTGAGTGTATAAGTGCTGCCTACTAGCAAATAGAGGAGCACAGTACAGTACCCTGCTTGTGTAGATAACGCACAAACAAAGAAAATGAAAATCATAGGCAAGTCACTCCAACATACAGACACCAATTAAATATAAACACAAAAATGTCACAATGACTCAGAGACAACAGAGCATTGCAGTCCACACAAAGAAGCAA
>NW_006929463.1:2807-4522 GCF_000298275.1 Orycteropus afer afer
TGACACAAGCCATGGTATTTTCAATTGCCTCATATGCATGTGAGAGCTGGACAATAAATAAGGAAGACTGAAGAAGAGTTGATGCTTTTGAGCTGTGGTGTTGGTGAAGAATTTTGAAAGTACCATGGACTGCTGAAAGAACTAACAGGTCTGTCCTGGAGGAAGTGCAGCCAGAATGCTCCTTGGAGGCGAGAATGGCCAGACGTCGTCTCACCTACTTTGGTCATGTTGTGAGAAGGGACCATTCCCTGGAGAAGGATGTCATGCTTGGTAGGGTGGAGGGTCGACGAAAGAAGGGGAGGCCCTCAATGAGGTGGATTGACATGGTGGTGGTGGTGATGGGCTCAAGTATAGCAAGAGTCATGGAGCTGGCCCAGGACCGGGTAATATTTCCTTCTGCTGTGCATAGGGTTGCTATGAGTCGGAGACAATTAGATGGCATTTAACAACACCACCACCACTGTGGACTGAATGAGAATCTATTAATTTTTTTTTTAACATTTTCATACAAATGGCATCTCTGCTTCCTGTCTAACCACTCTCCCCCTCTCCCTCTGCATAGCTAGGGTGCTCTTTCCAGAGCACAGTCTGAGCTGGTTGTGGCTGTGCTCAGAAGCTCTCAGTGGCTCCCTACTGCCTGCAGGATCCCAAAAGATTCTTATGCATGTAGAATTTGAGAACTACTATGTGGTGGTTATATTTGTGTGTCAACTTGGCTGGGCCTGGTTGAGTGCCTGGGCAGCTGGTGGTAGTTATTCCCCATGATGAGATTGGCAATCACCTCCATGGTGGGATCTACCACAAGCAGCTGAGTAGCTGCCTTTGGGATGTAGTCTGCTTCCTGTATAGAAGGAGAAACTTTGAGAATGGTCTCTAGTCTATGGCACACTTGGACACTGCGTATAGCTGTGTCATTGCTCAGCAGCCTGCTATGCTCTGCCGACCTTGGGACTTAAAATGGACTTAAATTAATGGCCTGCCGGGTGGTTTGGTAACATTGGGACTGTGCCTTTTTATTTGTCAACCTTAGGGCTACTCAGCCTCAGCAGCCAGCAGCTGTCTGAGTGAAGAAACGTCTCTAGCTTCAGTGGGCCAAGAGCAGGAGGCAGAGCTGGACCCCAAGGTTGAGGGGCCTTCACCCAGCCCCTAGAGCCTGGCACTTTGAACTTGGACTTAAAGCCTCCAAACTGAAAGAGAATAAACTCCTGTTTGTTAAGGCCATCCCATTTGTGGTATATTCCTGTGGCACTAGGTAACCAGAACATACTACCTTGTGAGTTCAAACAGCCTTGAGTGCAAATCCTGATTCCACTACTTACTAGCTTTTTGATTGTGTTATCCCATCTGTAAAATGGGAATATTGCAAGGGGTAAATGGGACAGGTGTGTCATATGTCTAAAACAGCACCTGGCTAGTAGGAGTGGTAGTAGTTGTGTTTATCCCTATTTAACGCATGAAGTAACATGTTCGGTGAGGTTAAGTTGCTTGCCCAGTGCTCACAGTGTGTAAGTGAGAGAGCTGGGATCACAGTCTGTCTACATCTTCAGATGGATAGGGGAAGGAGGAATGGCATCAGATACTAACCTGGCCCTTCGGGCATCTTATGTGTTGCCTAGGTGTGTGCAGGGGTTTCAGCAGGGCCTGTTGGCGTGGCGGCAGGAGGTGCCCTCAGAGTTTGACCTGGCCTATGCCGACTTCCTCTCCATGGACATCAG
>NW_006929464.1:0-739 GCF_000298275.1 Orycteropus afer afer
TGGCTGCGATGATGGGCTCGAGTATAGCATGGATTGTGGGGCTGGTGCAGGATCGGGCAGTGTTTCGTTCTGCTGTGCATGGGGTCACTATGAGTCGGAAACGACTCCACGGCACTTAACAACAACAACAACAACAACATCTATTGGTATACATTGACCTCTGATCTCTGCTTTTGCCTTGTCCCAAAGATTTTGGGATGTTGTATTTGTGTTCACATTTAATTCATGGATTTTTTTTTTTTTCCATTTCTTCTATTACCCAGTTGTTTTTGAGGAGAGTGTTACTCAGTTTCTATGTCTTTGCTATTTTTCTGTTGGTCTTCCTGGTGTTGATTTCTAATTTCATAGTCTTGTGACTTTGAAAGATACTTTACCATACATACTTCAATGTTTTAAAATTTGTTGAGGCTTGCTTTGTGACCTAACATATGGTCTATCATGAAGAATGTTCCATGTGTGCTAGAAAATAATGTATATTGTGTTGTTGTTGGGTGAAGTGCTCTGTAGATGTCTATAAGGTCAAGTTGGTTGATCGTATTATTTAGTTCTGCATTTTGTTGAGTTTCTTTCAAGTTGTTGTATCTTTCATTCCAACTGTTGTATTAAAGTCTTCTACTATTATCATGGAAGCTCTGGTAGCATAATGCCTAAGGCACTTGACTGCTAACCAGAAGGCTGGTGGTTCAAACCCACCAGCCACTCCTCGGAAGGAAGTTTGGGCAATCCTACTTCCATAGTG
>NW_006929464.1:2989-3529 GCF_000298275.1 Orycteropus afer afer
TTTTTTTTTTTTTCCCCCATTATGCTTTCAGGATTATTTCTTTTTCTTTGATTTTGGTGAGTTTGATGATGATTCATATTGGTGATTTTCTTTTGGTGTCTATCCTTTTTGGGGCTCTTTGAATTTCTTGAATGGATAGATTCTTGTCTTTCATCATATTAGGGAATTTTTCTTCCAACAAATCTTTGATGGTTTTCTCTGTGGTTTTACTTGTCTCTTCCTATTCTGGAATTCCAATTACACATAGGTTATGCCTTTTGATAGTATGCCATATGAATCTTAGGTTTTCTTCTTCTTTTGTGTATATATATATTAGATTTATCCCTTAAGGAAGTAGTATTGAGGTATTTGCCTTTAATCTCATTATGTCTTCCATTTATTTGATTCTACACTTTTGTCCATTCAATGTGTTATCCATTTATTGAATCTTACTATTAATCTGGATTTTTATTTCTTGCTTTTGTATCATTTCTAATTTTTTTGTTATATCATGAAATTTGTTCTTGTTTTGTTGTCTTTCATTATTCCAGAGTTTTGTCT
>NW_006929464.1:5257-5982 GCF_000298275.1 Orycteropus afer afer
TCTTCACATCCTCACCAGCATTTGTTATTTTCTGTCTTGTTGAACTTTGCTACTAGTGCCGTAGCAAGATGGTATCTCGTTGTTTTGATTTGCATCTCTCTAATAGCTTATGATCGTGAGCATTTCTTCATATGTTTGTTGGCCACTTGAATATTCTCCTTGGTGAAGTGTCTATTCATGTCTTCTGCCCATTTTTGTATTGGATTGTTTGTCTTTTTGTTATTGAGGTGTTGGAGTTTTCTATAAATTCTAGAGAAAAGTCCCTTGTCAGATATATCATTACCAAATATTTTTTCCCAATCTGTAGGTTGTCTTTTGACTCTTTTGGAGAAGTTTTTGGAAACACACAAAAATTTAATCTTTAGAAAGTCCCAATCATCTGGTTTCTCTCCTGTTGTTTGTGCATTTTGAGTTATGCTTGATAGTCTATTTGTGCCATATATTAGGGCCCTTAAATTTGCCCCTAGATTTTCCTTGAGGAACACTATAATTTTGGATTTCACATTTAAGTCTTTGATCCATCTGGAGTTCATTTTTTTGAATGGTGTGAGGTACAAATCTTTTTTCATTTCTCTGCATATGGATCTCCAGTTTTGCCAGCACCATTTATTTAACAAACATTCCCTTCCCCATTTAATGGATTTTGGGCCTTTGTAAAAAAATCAGCTGACGATAGGTAGATGGATCTATTTCTGTGTTCTCAATTCTATTCCATTGGTCTATGT
>NW_006929465.1:0-1085 GCF_000298275.1 Orycteropus afer afer
AGCTATCTCCCTGTGCATAAACAGCCATTCTTTCTCCCATGATTGTTTCTCCAAGGAGTGTATCTACCTCAGGTAAAAGTTCAACTCAAATGCCTGTCTTTAGTTTGGCTAGAACCCACAGGGTGGGTTCAATTCCAGGCCTGAAGGGCAGCTAAGGACCATAGTCTCAGTGGTTCCACCAGGCACTATCAGATCAGCAAAACTGCCCCCCCCCATATTTATTTATTTATTTAATGATTTTGAGTTTTGTTCCACATTGTTATCCCTCCCTATCTAGGATCTCTACATAAATTCCCCTCCAAGTGGTTGACTATGGTAGCCAGGCACCATCTAGTTCTTCTGGTCTCATAGTCGTATTGGCTGCGGGACACATGGTGTACCAATTGTTTGGACTAATTGTTTCCATGAATCTTTGGTTTTCTTCATTCTTCTTTGCTCTGGACAAGGAAAGACCCATCGTTGCATCTAGATGGCTGCTTGCAAGCTTTTTAAGATCCCAGTTGCTACTCACCAAATAGGAGGTAGGACAATGTTTTGTGTAGTATGTTATGCCAATTGAGCTTGATGTCCCCTGAGCCTATGGTCCTGAGCCCACAGTTTCAACTACTCACTGCCTCTGGGTAGCTGGTTATGACCAAGAAGTGACTTTTCAGCTCTACTATACACCTGGGAATTCTTACAGATCATACAAATACACTTGTAGAACCATTGTCTGCCAACCCTATACATGGTCTTGGGTACATGCCCCACTGCATAGACATACCCAATAGTTCAGACTGTCTACCCATCTATCCACCCATATACCCATGTTTGCCTTCACTGACAACGCAGTACTGTATGTGCAAAAGGTTCATCTTTGTTGTCTATACCTCCCATGTACTTCTGTCTTCCTCTTCCTCAGTGCCACCATGTTGATCACCCACGTTTGGTACATTGCCCTTCTCTTCACCCAAATCAATACTTATCTCTACCTATATTAAAGTGTTCCCTATATGAAAGTGTTCCCTCCCTTCCCTTCCCACCAATGGTAACCAACAAAGAAAATTTCCTTCCATATTTAAACCTTTCCTTGACTTTTACAATAA
>NW_006929465.1:1674-4086 GCF_000298275.1 Orycteropus afer afer
CTCATTGTTGTTTTGATTTGCATCTCTCTAATAGCTAATGATCATGAGCATTTCTTCATATGTTTCTCGGCTGCTTGAATATCCTCCTTGGTGAAGTGTCTATTCATGTCTTCTGCCCAATTTTTCAATTGGATTATTTGTCTTTTTGTTATTGAGGTGTTGGAGTTTTCCATAGATTCTAGAAATAAGTCCCTTGTCAGATATGTCATTGCCAAATATTTTTTCCCAATCTGTAGGTTCTCTTGTCTCTTGGAGCAGTCTTTGGAGCCACATAAAAATTTAATTTTTAAAAGGTCCCATTTATCTAGTTTCTCTTTTGGTGTTTATGCATTATGGCTTATGCTTGCTTGATAGTCTATTTATGTCATATAATAGGGCTCCTAAATTTGCCCCTAGTTTTTCCTTGAGGAACTTTTTAGTTTTACATTTCACATTTAAGTCTTTGATCCATCTGGAGTTGTTTTTGTGTATGGTGTGAGGTACAGATCTTATTTCATTTTTCTTCAAATGGGTATCCAGTTTTGCCAGCACCATTTATTAAAGAAACATTCTCTTCACCATTTAATGGATTTAGGTCTATCAGCTGACCATAGGTCAGTGGGTCTATTTCTGGGTTCTCAATTCTATTCCATTGGTCTATGTGTCTGTCATTGTACCAATACCAGGCAGTTTTGACTACTGTGGCTGTATAGTAGGTTTTGAGATCCAGCAATGTGAGACCTCCTACTTTGTTCTTCTTCTTCAATAGTGTTTTGTTTATACGGGGCCTCTTTCCTTTCCATATAAAGTTAGTGATTGTTTTTTCCATATCCTTAAAAAATGCTGATGGGATCTGGATTGGGATTGCATTGAATGTATAGTTTGCTATGGGTAGAATTGACATTTTCACAATGTTCAATCTTCCTGTCCATGAGCATGGTATCTTCTTCCATATATGTAGATCTCTTATGGTTTCTTGAAGTAGTATTTTATAGTTTTCTTTGTATAGGTCTTTTGTTTCCCTGGTAAGATTAATTCCCAATATTTTATTTTTTGGGGGAGCTATTGTACATGGCATTGATTTCCTTATTTCTTTTTCACCAGTCTCTTTGCTGGTGTAGAGGAATCCAACTGATTTTTGGATGTTAATCTTATATCCTGCCACGATGCTAAATCTCTCAACTAGTTTCAGTAGATTTTGACTGAGTCTCTTGGGTTTTCTAGGTATAAGATCATATCACCAGCAAATAGGGATAGTTTGACTTCTTCCTTACCAATTTGGATGTCTTTGATTTCCCTTTCTTGCCTTCTTGCCCTGGCTAGGACTTCCAGTACAATGTTGAATAGAAGTGGTGATAGAGGATATCCTTGTCTGGTTCCTGTTCACAAAGGGAATGGTTTCATTCTCTCTCCATTGAGAATAATGTTGGCTTTTGGTTTTGCACAGATGCCCTTTATTATGTTGAGAAATGTCTTTTCTATTCCTATTTTGCTGAGAGTTTTGTTCTGGAATGGGTGTTGGATTTTATCAAATGCCTTTTCTGCATCAATTGATATGATCATGTGGCTCTTTTTCTTTGTTTTATTTATGTGGTGGATAACATTGATTGTTTTTCTAATGTTGAACCATCCTTACATACCTGATATGAACCCCACATAGTCATAATGAATGATTTTTTTGACATGTTGTTGGAGTCTATTGGCTATTATTTTGTTGAAGATTTTTGCAGCTATATTCATGAGGCATATTGGTCTGTAGCTTTCCTTTTGAGTGATGTCTTTGCCTGGTTTTGTTATCAAGGTTATGCTTGCTTCATAAAATGAGTTATGGATGATTCCATCCTTTTCTAAGTTTTAGAATAGTTTGAGTAGGATTGGTGTCAGTTCTTCTCTGAATGTTTGGTAGAATTCTCCGGTAAAACTGTCTGGGCCAGGACTCTTTTGCTGGTAATTTTTTGATGAGCTGTTCAATTCCTTCTTTTGTTATGGATCTGTTCAACTTTTCCACATTAGTCTGTGTTAGTTTAGGTAAGTAGTGTGTTTCTAGAAATCTTTCCATTTCTTCCAGATTTTCAAATTTGTTGGAGTACAGTTCTTCATAGTATCCTGCTATTAATCTTTTTTATTTCAGTTGGTTCTGTTGTGATGTTGCCCATTTCATTTCTTGTTCATGTTATTTGTACTCTCTCCCTCTTTTCCTTTGTTAAATTTGCCAGTGGTTTGTCTTAGTCTTTTAAAAAAAACAACTCCTGGTCTTGTTGATTTTTTCTATTGTCTTTCTATTTTCTGTTTCCTTGATTTCTGCTCAAATATTGTTTTCTTTCTTTTGGTGACTGTAGGCTTTTCTTGCTGTTCTTTTTCTAATTGTTGGAGATGTTGGTTTAAAGTGTTGATTTTGGCTCTTTCTTCTTTTTTTGATGTGTGCATTTATTG
>NW_006929465.1:5476-6048 GCF_000298275.1 Orycteropus afer afer
GTTCCATGTGCACTGGAAAAGAATGTATATTTTGCTGTTGTTGGGTGAAGTGCTCTGTAGATGTCTATAAGGTCAAGTTGGTGGATTGTATTGTTAACTCTTCTACATCTTTGTTAAGTTTCTTTCCAGTTGTTCTATCTTTCAAAGAAAGTGGTGCATTAAAGTCTCCCACTATGACTGTGGAGCCATCTATTTGGCTTTTCAAGTCTTTTAAAGTCTGATTTATATCTTTTGGGGCTCTTTCATTGGGTCCATAGATATTTATTTTGGTTACATCTTCTTGTTCAATTGATCCTTTAATCATTATATAATGTCCTTCTTTGTCTCGTGTGGTGGCTTTTGTCTTAAAATCAATGTGATCAGAAATTAATATTGCTACTCCTGCTCTTTTCTGGTTGCCATTTGCTTGATATATCTTTTTCCACCTTTTGTTCTTTAGTTTATTTTTGTCTTTGTCTCCAAGGTATGTCTCTTGTAGACAGCATATTGATGGGTTTTGTTTTCTTATTCAATCTGCAACTCTCCATCTCTTGAGTGGTGCATTTAATCCATTGACATTCAGTATAATTATT
>NW_006929466.1:0-536 GCF_000298275.1 Orycteropus afer afer
AATCCTTCTGCCTAGTCCGCCATCTTTCCCCGCCTCTTCTGAAAAATACAATATACAGAGATTCTCTATTTCTGTTTATCTTCAGTGAAGTACTCAGAGAGTTTAGTTGTGGAAATGAGCCCAGCTGCTTCAGTTCTGGTACATTTTTCAGTGAATGAAAACCTTCCTGTTTCCTGGCTTCCTTTTTGATTTTTGGTTAGGGGTAAAAAGTCCTTAAATGGTTTCTTAAGTACTGCTACCTACGTAGTATTTTAAGACTGTTCTTGTTTGACAAATGCTTTTGAATATGTTACAATTAAGCATTTCATGCCAGCATACTAGATCATATTTCTGTTTTCTTTTAAAAAAAATAAATAAATAAACCAAAAAACCCACCATTTATTACGGAAACTTCAAACAACAAAATAGAAGGAATAGTGCAATAAATTACTATTCACCCATTATCCAACTTCAACAGTTATGAACCATTTTTTTAAATGTAGTTTTTGTTTTTAAAGAACTTGGTTCTTTGGATTTGACCGATTAATTCTTTTTTT
>NW_006929466.1:636-1304 GCF_000298275.1 Orycteropus afer afer
TCCATGTTATATGGTGTTTTGCAGATTCTCTGTTATTCTATTGGGTTGCATAGTATTCCATTGTGTGTATGTACCATAGTTTGGTTATACATTCTTCTGTTGATGGTTACCTATGTTATTTCCATCTTTTTGTTATTGTAGATAGTGCTGCAGTGAACATGGATGTGCATATATCTGTTCTTGTCCTGGCTCTCACTTCTTTAGGGTATATACCTGGTAATGGGATTGCTAGGTCAAATGGTATTTCTAATTCCAACTTTTTAAGAAATCACCATACTATTTTCAGCAGTGGTTGTATCATTTTACATTCCCACCAGCAGTGTATGAGAGTCCCAATCTCTCTACATCCTCGCCAACATTTGTTATTTTTTGTCTTGTTGAACTTTGCTGTTAGTGCTGGGGCCAGATGGTATCTCATTTTTCTTTTGATTTCCATCTCTCTAATGGCTGATGTTTGTGAACCTTTCTTCATGTGTTTGTTGGCTGCCTGAATATCCTTTTTGGTGATGTATCTATTCATGACTTGTGCCCCTTTTATAATTGAATTGTTTGTCATTTTGTTGTTGAGGTGTTGGAGTTTTCTATAAATTTTAGAGATAAGTCCTTTGTCAGATATGTCATTGCGGAATATTTTTTCTCAATCCGTAGGTTCTCTTTTACTCTTTTGG
>NW_006929466.1:1844-3782 GCF_000298275.1 Orycteropus afer afer
TATTTGTTAAACAGACAGTCTCTTCCCCATTTAATGGATTTTGGCCCTTTGTCAAAGATCAGCTAGCCATAGGTTGATGAATCTGTTTCTGGGCTATACACATGTACTTTACCAGATGGAGTGCACAGGAATCAGATTGACTGTATCTATGGCAGGAGGCAATGGAAAAGCTCAGTATCTTCAGCTAAAACCATGCCAGGAGCTGATTGTGGAACAGACCATCAAATGCGCTATGCAAGTTAAAGTTGAGGTTGAAGACAATTAAAACAAGCCCCCCCACCCCCCAAAAAAACCCAAATCAAACTCACTGCCATCAAATTGGATCCAACTCATAGTGACCCCTCCTTGGGTTTCCGATGCGGTATTATTACGGAAGTAGATTGCCCAGTCTTCTTTCCAAAGAGTGGGTGGTGGGTTTGAACTGCCAGTCTTCTGGATAACAGTCAGATGCCTTAGGCATTACTCCACCAGAGCTCCCAATTGTTTTGGGAGTCCATGAGAGCCAAAAATGACCTTGAATATATCCCTCTTGAATTTTAGAGACCATCTTAAGAATAGACTTGATGCATTGAATGCCAGTGACTGAAAACCAGAGGAATTGTGGGATGACATGAAGGAACATCATCCATGAAGAAAGCAAGAGGTTATTAAAAAGACAGGAAAGGAAGAAAACACCACAATGGATGTCAGAGGAGACTCTGAAATTTGCCCTTGAATGGAAAGTTGCTAATGCAAATGGAAGAAATGACAAGATAAAAGAGCTGAACAGAAGATTTCAAAGAGCAGCTTGAGAAGACAAAGACAACTATTATAATGAAATGTACCAAGACTTGGAGTTAGAAAACCAAAAGGGAGAAACACACTTAGCATTTCTCAAACTGAAAGAACTGAAGAAAAAATTTAAGCCTCAAGTTGCAATATTGAAAGATTCTGTGGGCAAAATGTTGAATGATGCAGGAAGCATCAAAAGAAGATGGAAGGAATACACAGAATCACTGTACCACAAAGAACTGGTCGATCTTCATCCATTTCAGGAGGTGGCATATGATCAAGAACTAATGGTATTGAAGGAAGAAGTTGAAGCTGCACTGAAGGAAGTGGTGAAAAACAGGGCTCTGGGAATTGATGGGATACCCATTGAGATGTTTCAACAAATAGATGCTCTGGAGACACTCACTTGACTATGCCAGGAGATTTGTAAGATAGCTACCTCTCCAACTGACTGGAGAGATCCACGTTTGTACCCATTCCAAAGAAAGGTGATTCCACAGAATGTGGAAATTACCAAACACTATCATTAATATCAGGAGCTCTGGTAGTGTAATGCTTAAGGCACTTGACTGCTAACCAGAAGGCTGGCAGTTCAAACCCACTGGCCACTCCTTGGAAGGAAGGTGGGGCAATCTTCTGTAGTGATACTGCCTCGGCAACCCAAGGAGGGGTCACTATGAGTGGGGCCTGACTCGACGGCACATAACAACAACAACAAAATCATTAATATCATGTGCAAGTAAAATCTTACTGAAGATAATTCAAAAACGGTTGCAGCATGTGGTAGTTCAGTTTGTGTGTCAACTTGGCTGGGCCTGATTGAGTGGCTGGGCAGCTGAATGTAGTTAGTATTCCCCATGATGAGACTGGTAATCAACTCCAACTCCATAGTGGAATCTATTGGGAGCGGCTGAGTAGCTGCCTTAGGGAATGTGGTCTGCTTCCTGTATATAAGCAGAAGCCTTGGGGAATGGTCTCCAGCTCATGGCATGCTTGGACCCTGTATGTAGCCATGTCGCTGTTCAGTAGCCTGGCATGCTCTGCCGACCTTGGGACTTACAATGGACTTGCATTAATGGCCTGCTGTGTTTTATTTGTCGACCTTGGGCTTGTTAGCTTCAACAGCCAGTAGCTGCCTGAGTGAAGAGATACCTCTAGCTTCAGTGG
>NW_006929466.1:4238-5199 GCF_000298275.1 Orycteropus afer afer
AGACAGAACAAGCGGACACTCATGGTTTAAAATCAAGAAGGGAGTATGTCAGGGTTGTATTCTTTTCTGAACATTCTATAGAATTCTCCAGTGAAACTATCTGGCCAGGGCTTTTTTTGTTGGTTTTTTTTTTTTTAATGACCTGTTCCATTTCTTCTATTGTTATGGATCTGTTTAACGTTTCTACATCAGGCTGTGTTAGTTTAGGTAAGTGTATGTTTAAAAGTCTGTCCATTTCTTCTACATTTTCAAATTTGTTGGAAGATGGTTTTTCATAGTATCCTGATATTATCCTTTCAATTTCTCTTGGTTCTTTTGTGGTGTTGCCCAATTCATTTCTTATTTGTGTTATTTGCATTCTCTCCCTCTTTGACCCATGGTTTGTCAGTTTTACTAATCTTACTAATTTTTCTAATCTTTTCAAAGAACCAATATCTAGTCTTCTTGTTTTTCTTCTACTGTCTTTCTATTTTAGGTTTCATTTATTTCTGCTTGAATCTTTATTATTTCCTTTTTTCTGGTGACTGTTGGCTTTTCCTGCTGTTCTTTTTCTAATTGTTGGAGATATTGATATAAGGTATTGATTTTAATTCTTTCTTCATTTTGTTGTGTGCATTTATTGCTATAAATTGGCCTCTGATCACAGCTTTTGCTGTGTCCCAAAGATTTTGGTATGTTGTGTTTTCATTCTTACATGATTCAAGGAATGTTTAGATTTCATTTTTTATTTCGTCTATTATCCAGTAGTTTTTAAGGAGGGTGTAATTCAGTTTCCATGTCTTTGTTCTTTTTCTATTTATCTTCCTATTGATTTATAATTTTATAGCATTGTGATCTTAGAAGATTCTTTGTGGTATTTCTTTCTTTCTTTCTTTTTTTTTTAATGTGATTTGGGTGAAGATTTACAAAGCAAGTTCACTTTCCATACAGCAGTTCACATATACTTTGTCTCATGACATTG
>NW_006929467.1:0-1105 GCF_000298275.1 Orycteropus afer afer
GATATTCAAGTGGCCAACAAACATATGAAGAAATGCTCACAATCTCTAGCTATTAGAAAGATGAAAATCAAAACAAGATACCATCTTGCTCCAGCACTAGTAGCAACGTTCAATGGGACAGAAAATAAAAAATGCTGGTGGGGATTTGGAGAGATTGGGACTCTGATATACTGCTGGTAGGACTGTAAAATGATGCAACCATCATGGAAAGCAATATGACTATTCCTTCAAAAGTTGATACTAGAAATACCATTTGACCCAGGTATTCTATTACTAGAAAATACCGTAAAGAAGTGAGAGCCATGACAAGAACAGCCATATGCATACCCATGTTCATTGCAGCACTATTTACAATAGTCAAAAGATGGAAACAACCTAGGTGTCCATCAACAAAGAAATGGATATCCAAACTATGATACATACACACAATGGAACATTATGCAACCCTAAGAATAATGTAGAATCTGCAAAACATCGCATAATGTGGATGAACCTGGAGGACATTATGCTGAGTGAAATAAGTCAATCACAAAAGAACAAATATTGTATTAGTCCGTTATTGTAATAGTCAAGGAAACGCTTATCTATGGAAGGTCATTTTTTTGTTGGTTACCAGGGGTGGGAGGGGAAGGTAGGGATAACTGTTAGATAGGTAGAGATAAGTTTTGATTTGGGTGAAGAAAAGGGCAATTTACCAAACATGAGTGATCAATATAGTGGCATTGAGGAAGAGAAAGACAGAGAGAGGTATGTGGGAAGTACAGACAACAAAGATGAACCCTTTTACGCATATAGCACAGTGTGCTCAGTGAAGGCAAACACGGGTATATGGGTGGATGGATGGGTGGAGAGCCTGAAATATTAGGTACGTATATGAAGTGGAGAGTGCATCCAAGAACATGTGTAGCATTGGCAGACAGTGGTACAATAACTTTATGTGTATAATCTGAATCCCCAGGTGTATAATGGGGTTGACAAAGGGCAAGGTTGTAGTCACTGCTTGGTCACAGCCAGCTACCCAGAGGGACAGAGTAGTTGAACCTGTGGGCTTGGGACCATGGCCGCAGAGGACATCAAGCTTAATTGGCATAACATACTACACAAA
>NW_006929467.1:2575-3035 GCF_000298275.1 Orycteropus afer afer
GATACACTCCTTGGAGAGAACAAGCATGAGAGAAAGAAGGGCTGCTCAGGCACAGAGAGACAGCTCAGGGGGTAGGAGTGCATGGAAGGATGGACACAGGGAAGAGGTAGCTATCAGAGGAAGTGGGAGAGGAGATGTTGCATTGTGCTAAATTGTGGTCAATGTCATGAGACAAAGTATAAGTGAACTGCTGTATGGAAAGTGTATTTACTCTCTAAATTTTCACTCAAATTACAATAAAAAAGCAAAAATTCCTGGAAACTAATGAGAATGAAGATACATCCTACCAAAACCTATGGGACACCTCAAAAGCAGTACTCAGAGGACAGTTTACAGCAATTAATACATACATCAAAAAAGAAGAAAGAAACAAAATCAACACTCTAACTTATGAACTTCAACAACTAGAAATAGAACAACAAAAGAATCCTACAGTATCTAGAAGAAAGAAAATAATAAA
>NW_006929467.1:5450-6560 GCF_000298275.1 Orycteropus afer afer
AGAAAAATGGAACAAGACCCATACCTCACCCCGTATACACAAAAACAAACTCAAGCTGGATCAAAGACTTAAATGTAAAACCCAAAACTATAAAATTCATCAAAGATAAAATAGGGACAAATCTAGGAGCCTAATTTATGGTATAAATAGATGGTCAAGCATAACACAGAATGTGCAGGAGATAGAAGAGAAGCTAGATGACTGAGACCTTTAAAAAATTAAATTCTTGTGTGAATCGAAAGATTTTGTCAAAAGGGTAAAAAGAGAACCTACAAATTGGGAGAAGATATTGGCCTATGACATATCTGACAAAGGACTTATCTCCAAAATCTACAGAAAACTTCAACACCTCAACACGAAAAAGACAAATAACCCAATTCACAACTGGGCAAAAGACTTGAACAGACACTTCACCGAAGAAGATATACAAGCAGCCAACAGACACATGGGAAATTGCTCATGATCATTAATCATTAGAGAGATGAAAATCAAAACAACATTGAGATATCATCTCACCCCAGCAATAATATCAAAGTTCAACACATCATATAGTAACAAATGCTGGCAGGGTTGTAGAGAGATCAGAACTCTTGTGCACCGCTGGTGGATTGTAAAATGGTACAACCATTGTGTCCAATGGTTTTTCTTTAAAAACTGAAAATAGAAGTACGATTTGACCCAGCAATTCCATTACTAGGAATATATCCTAAAGAGGTGAGAGTTAGCACACAGACAGACATATATACACCTATGTTTATTATAGCACAATTCACTATAGCAAAGGGATGGAAACAACCTAAATGCCCATCAACAGATCAGTGGATAACCAAATTATGGTATATCCACACAATGGAATACTATGCCACATTAAAGAACAATGAAGGATACGCGAATCATATTGCAATGTGGATGAACCTGGAGGACATTATGCTGAGTGAAAAAAGTCAATTGCAGAAGGACAAGTACTGTATGAGCCCATTACTGTAAAAAGACAGAGAAGGGTTTGCTTGGGAAAGGGAACCCACTTAGCAGGTTACTGGGATGGGGAGGGAATGGGAAGGATTAATTTAGGGCTAGTTGGGGCTTGCACACTGCCATGGGTATGGGGAG
>NW_006929468.1:0-1048 GCF_000298275.1 Orycteropus afer afer
CAACTAGTTTGCCACTAATGTTGTTGTTGTTATGTGCCATCGAGTCAGACCCGACTCATAGCAACCCCTCCTTGGGTTTCCGAGGTGTTTATCACTACAGAAGTAGATTGCCTAACCTTCCTTCTGAGGAGTGACTGGTGGGTTTGAACCACCAGCCTTCTGGTTAGCAGTCAAGTGCCTTAGGCACTACGCTACCAGAGCTCTAAAATTATGGAGGGAAAATGGAATTAGAAAGACAAAAAATTGGGTTCAAAAGGGAGTCTCATCAGTAATCACCATGCTATTTCCTTCTAGCATCTTCTTGTTGTTGTTAAGTGCCGTCGAGTTGGACCCGACTCATAGAGACATCTCCTTGGGTTTCTGAGGCAGTATCACTATGGAAGTAAATTGCCCCATCTTCCTTCTGAAACTAGGTACAGCGTTTGAATTAGGGATTCTGGTGCTCTGAACAGCTCACTGAGTCAGAGTGTACCAAACTCAGAGGAATAGAATTGGAAAGGAGAAAGGGACAGGGTGAAAAATTACACGATCTGAAGATCTATCCTGCGAAGTGCTGACAGGCAGCTGAGAAAGACCATTGGAGACTTCCCTGGGGGAGTGACTGGAAGGTGAGAATGGTCGCCTGAGACCTCCCTGGTTTAAGGCTGAAGACACACCATACCAGCATACCAGCGACCACACCAGCACACCAGCAATCACCCCAAGGATCTACCTTTAGAACCTGGTTTTATCGGTAACTTGGGTCAGCTGGTGCAAATGGGCATGTCCAATGCTGCTGAAAGGCAAACAGAGAGTCCATTGGTGCTGTAGGAGGGCAGGCCTGGGGAGGTGCCCCTGGAGCAGGTCATTGAGCAGGCTTGGTTCAGCTTAGTGGCAATGAGAGGGCTGCACTTGACTTTATCAGAAATAGTGGGACCACAGATTAATAGCAGTCAACCTCCTGACTCCAGCACCACTGAAACTGAGTGGATCTTTGGTGCTGTGGGTGGGTGGAGCCACAAAGGAACTCCCAAGGTAGATTGCGGTCTGGGCTGGCTGTGCTGGTTCG
>NW_006929468.1:2148-3733 GCF_000298275.1 Orycteropus afer afer
AAAAAAAAAAAAAAAAAAACCAAGATTATTGTGGAAGACCTGAAAACAGGAAACATCACCCATATCAGGAAAGAAGAAAACGTATTTGTCCAAGAAGCACATAGAACCCCACACAAGATAGATTCCAAGGGAAAAACACCAAGGCATATTATAATAAAATTCTCCAAAACCAAAGACAAATAAAAAATTTTGAGAGCTGCCTGGGAAAAAAAGAAATATTACTTATAATAATCAAACAGTTAGGTTGAGCTCCGATTACTCAGCAGAAACCATGCAGGCAAGAAGGCAATGGGATGGCATGTGTAAAACATTGAAGGAAAAGAACTTCCAATGAAGAATCCTATATCCAGCCAAATTATCCATCAAATAAGCAGGCGAAATCAAGGCATTCTCAGAAAAACAGAACTTAAGAGATTTTGTGAAAACCAGAAACCCTACAAGAAATGCTTAAGAAAGTTCTTCCAATAGAGAACCCACACAGAGATCAACAAAATCAGGATCCATGGCATCAACACTAAAACCAAATCAGAAATAGAAACTTAAAATAAGACTATAAAATATTGTACTCTAAAAACCAAGGAAGTTGATCAGCACACAACAACAGCAACTAATCTATCGGAGGGAATAAAACTTCTAGGCACAGACTTCCAAATGGAGAGGAAAACAGGACAATGTCTGAACAGTACGCACTGTTCTTAAAAGGTAGGGACAAGAATATACTCCAAGATAACCGCAGAGAAAAGTAACAATCCCCCTAAGAAAATCCAGAAGTAAGAAATACATATGAGTTCAATAAGCACAAAACCAACAATAAAGAAGAAAAAGGAGAAAGCATTAGCCAACAAACCAAACTCAGCACAGAAAAGCATATGGACCAAGCAAACACCAACAACATGACAAAAAAATACAACAGAATGACAGCAATCAGTTCACGCCTATCACTAATTACACTCAATGTGAATAGACTAAATGCACCTATCAAGGCCAAGAGAGTGGACTGGATAAGAAAAGAAGACCCATTGATATGCTGCCTATAAGAGACCCACCTTAGACATAAAGATAAAAACAAATTAAGAGTTAAGGGATGGAAAAAAAATATACCAAGCCAATGGAAACCAAAAAAGAGGAGGAGTGGTAATATTAATTTCTGATAAAATAGACATTAAGGTGAAAAACATCATAAGAGACAAAGAAGGACATTATATGATGCTAATAGGGTCAGTTGACAAAGAAGATGTTACAATAATAAATATTTATGCACCCAATGAAAGTGCTCCAAAATATGTGAAGAAAATATTAACCAAATTAAAAGGGATAATAGACAACTCTACAATAGTAGTAGTAGTTGTTATGTGTCATCGAGTCGGATCTGACTCATAGCAACCTCTCTTTGGGTTTCTGAGGCGACATCACTTCGGAAGTAAATATTCCAACCTTTCTTCTGAGGAGTAGTAGGACACTTTAACAGACCACTTTCAAAGAAGGACAGATCAACTAGAAAAAAACTCAACAAAGATACAGAAGAACTCAACAATACAATCAACCAACTCAACCTCATAGACATATACAGAACATTCCACCCAAC
>NW_006929468.1:6128-6570 GCF_000298275.1 Orycteropus afer afer
AAAAAAAAAAAAAAAAAAAAACTTCCCACAAACCCTGGCCCTGATGGCTTCACTGGAGAATTCTATCAAATATTCAGACAAGAGTTGGCACCTATGCTACTCAATCTATTCCAGAACATAGAAAAATATGGAATACTCCCAAATTCATTTTATGAAGCAAGCATAACACTAATACCAAAACCAGGGAAAGACACCACTATAAGGCAAACTACAGACCAATATCCCTCATGAACATAGATGCAAAAATCTTTAACAAAATCCTACACAACAAAATCCAGCAACCTTTTAAAAAATTAATACACCCAGACCAAGTGGATTCATTCCAGGTCTACAAAGGTGGTTCAGCATCAGAATATCAATCAATGTAATCCACCACGTAAACAAAACAAAACAAAAGAATCATATGATTATATCACTCAATGCCGAAAAGGCATTTGATAAA
>NW_006929469.1:0-1896 GCF_000298275.1 Orycteropus afer afer
AAAAAAAAAAAAAAGAAAAAAAAATTTATCGAGGCTTGTTTTGTGGCCTAACATATGGTCTATTCTGGAGAATGAACCATGTCCACTGGGGAAAAATGTATATTGTGTTTTTGTTGAGTGGAATTCTCTGTATATGTCTATGAGGTTGAATTGGTTTATTGTGTTATTGAGATCTTCTGTATCTTTGTTTTTCCCTAATGGTCTGTCCTTCATTGAAAGTGGTATGTTAAAGTCCACAACTATTATAGAATTGTTTATTTCTTCTTTCAATTCAGCTAATGTTTGCTTTATGTATTTTGGAGCCTATTTATTATAGTAATGTCCTCGTGGTCAACTGACCATTTTAACATCATATAATGCCCTCCTTTGTCCCTTATTCTGGTATTCACCTTGAAGTCTGTTTTATCAGAAATTAATATTGTAGCTCCTGCTCTTTTTTGGTTGCCATTAACTTGACATATTTTTTTCTATCACTTGATCTTTAACTTATTTTTATCTTTGTGCCTAAGGTAGGTCTCTTAACAGGCAGCATATTGATGGGTCTTTTCTTGTCCAATCTGCCACTCTCTGTTACTGGCACATGTAGTCTATTCACATTCAGTGTAATTAATGATAGGTATGCATTTATTGCTGTCATCTTTTTTTTTTTTTTTTTTTTTTTTTTTTTTTTTTTTTTTTTTTTTTTTTTTTTTTTTTTTTTTTTTATATTATATTTTTTCTTTTTTTTTCCTTTGCCTCCTTTTGTTCTGGAATTCCAATCAGGAGTATGTTATTTTTTTTTTTTCCATATCAGCCCATATAACTCTTAGGTTTCCTCCATTTCTCTTCATTCTTTGTTCTGATTTTTCCTCATATAAGCTAATGTCAAGGGAATTGTCTTCTAGCTGGGAAATTCATTCTTTAGCCAATTTCAGTCTAGTCTTTTGTCCTTCCAATGTGTTATCTCTGTAATTTTAGACTTCATCTTCTGGAATTCTAATAGCTTTTTTGTATGATTTCTAACTGTCTATTTACTTTGTTATTTTACTCTTGAATGATTTTCTTGAATTCTTCAAGGGTGTTGTCGGTCTTCTTGTTTCTGTTGATGGCTTCCTTGAGCTCTTGGAAGGTCCTACATATATCTTTTGAATTCTTTATCAGATAGGAGCTCTGGTGGTGTAGTGCCTAAGGCATTTGACTGCTAACCAGAAGGGAGGCAGTTCAAACCCACCAGCCACTCCTTGGAAGGAAGGTTGGGCAATCTACATCCATAGTGATACTGCCTCAGAAACCCAAGAAGGGGTCACTATGAATCTGGTCTGACTTGAGGGCAGTGAGTTTGGTTTTGGTTTGGTTTTGTAATACTTGTTCTTCCTTGGGGAGATTTCCTAATTCTTTAATTTGGACACTTGTTTCACCTATATTGTCCTTTTGTTTGTTTGTTTGTTTGAGCTGAAGTTGTCTGTTGTCTCCAAGAGATTTTGAAATTGTTGCCTTTATTTGTTGGTTATGTCCTGAGCAGTTTCACCCTTGTTTTGTGTTTTACTTTGTTCTAATATATATGGAAGTGTGGGGTCGGTGTGTTCTTTGGTTGTTAGCTTGGCTGTACTGGGTCACTCCCCAGCTTTCTCTGTATTGGTGGAGTTACTGGTGGAAATATGGGTGCAAGTTTCTGTCATGAGGAGGAGCTGCAGTGGGAATGAGCAGGTGTTGTCTACCATCTGTCATTGATCTTGCAGTATAGGAGTTGCTGGTGTTACTCATCTGTTGCGTGAGGTGGCTTATGTGGTAGATATGGCTGACTGTTGTTGTTGTTATGTGCTGTTGAGTCAGACTCAACTCATAGCGACCCCTCCTTGGGTTTCTGAGGCAGTATCACTACAGAAGTAGATTGCCCCATCTTCCTTCCAAGGAGTG
>NW_006929469.1:3411-4171 GCF_000298275.1 Orycteropus afer afer
ACCACAACTCAAAAGCATCAACTCTTCTTCAGTCTTCTTTATTCATTGTCCAGCTCCCACATACATATGAGGCAATTGAAAATACCATGGCTTGAGTTAGGTGCCCCTTAGTCTTCAAAGAGACATCTTTGCTCTTCAGTAACTTTCAAGAGGTCTTTTGCAGTGGATTTGTCCAGTGCAATGCATTGTGTGATGTCTTGACTGCTGCTTCCTTTGATGTTGATTGTGGAACCAAGTAATATGAAATCTTTGACAATCTTTTCTCCATTTATTGTGGTGCTGTGTATTGGCCCAGTTGTGAGGATTTTCATTTTCCTTATGTTGAGATGTAATCTATACTGCAGACTGTAGTCTTTAATCTTCATCAGAAAGTGCTTCAAGTCATCCTCACTTTCAGTGAAGTTGTGTCATCTGCACATTACAGGTTGTTAATGAGTCTTCCTCCAATCCTGATGCCATGTTCTTCTCTATATAGTCCAGTTTCTTGGTTTATTTGCTCAGCATACAGATTGAGTAAGTATGGTAAAAGGATATAACCCTGACACACTCCCTTCCTGATATTAAATCATACAGTAGCCCCTTGTTCTGTTTGAATGACAGCCTCCTGGTTTATGGACAGGTTCCTCATGAGCACAATGAAGTGTTCTGGAATTTTTCTCATTGTTATCCGTAATTTGTTATGATCCACACAATCAAATTCATTTGCATAGTCAATAAAACACAAGTAAACATCTTTCTGGTATTCTTTGCTTTCAGCCAA
>NW_006929470.1:0-1029 GCF_000298275.1 Orycteropus afer afer
CATTTGGACCCAGATCTCCTTGAGAACAGATTGCATCTTTCCTCCCTGTCTTCCCACCCCCTTGCACAGCTGTTGGCAGATAGTGTGCTTGGGAAATGGGTGAACTTTGGGTAACCCAACCAAACCCTTGCCATCCAGTTGATTGCAACTCAAAGTGACCCTATAAGGACACAGGAAAACTGTCTCATAGGGTCTCCAATTCTGTAAATTCTTACAGAAGCAGACTGCCACCTTTTTCTCCTGTGGAGTGGGGAGTGGCTGGTGGGTTCACCTAAGTGCTTTAATCACTGCACCACCAGGTCTCCTTCACTAGGTGACAGCACCTCCTGTTTGCATAGTGGTTTTCCATTCACTGAACCCTTTTGCCTGCATTGTTCTCATCCATCCTCCTAACCACCCAGTGGGGCTAGAGAGACAGATGTTCTTATTCCCATTTTATCTGTGAGGATCCTAAGGTTGGAAGATTAGCAATTTGCCCAGGTCACCTGACACCACCTCTGGGCCACTTTCTGGACCTTGGAGTCCAGGCCCACAGAGTAAGGTGGCTGTGACCTGGGGCAAGCAGGCTGGGATCAGGATTGGGAGGTATTGCCCTAAAGTTCTAAGCCCTAAATACTTGGGGACCTAGAAGGTGTGTTGTTGGGGGGGTGGCATGGGTTATGTTGTGGAAAGCAGATGGAGAGGGGTGCTCATGGTCCTGGGGTCTTGGGGTCCTGGTCCCTTTGAGATACCCTTGGACTAGCTTAATCTCACACTCAGGGCCAGGGATCCAGTCTATTCCCTGGGCAAAGGATGGCTGGAATCCTTGGGAGCCTTCTCAAGGCACAGGGAAGGGAAGGCAAAGCAAATTGCTCAGTCCCAGAGGTGATTTCAGCTGCCCCATGTCCTTCCTGTTGGAAAGAACAGGAGTGAAATGGATGGAAGGATGCAGGGAAGGATGGGGAGATGGGAGGATGGGGGATGGTTGGATGGGAGGATGGGGGATGGATGGATGAGGGATGGGGGATGGGGATGGGGACAGCATCAGGG
>NW_006929470.1:2405-2935 GCF_000298275.1 Orycteropus afer afer
CTTCCCACCCTCACACTCTTACTCATCTTTAGGAAATTAGCTTTCTGCCTTTTCAGGCTTTTAAACCTTGTTCCTTCCAGGATGTGGATTGTTAATAGATATTGATCCAGCATTATGACCAGTAGGAGAGCTTTATAGGCTTGCATCATTTATATTTATATATAAACACAGACTGTTTATTTCCTTTGAGGTTCTTTGTCTGTAATTAGAACAAGCTGCTACCAGCTAGTCAACGAGGTTTGAATTGCTTAACTCCCCAAAGACACTAGTAATTGACACATACTTTTCCAGTGGCATTGGTGTTGTTTCAATACATTAAAATAGGGTTATTTATTAAAACAACCAAGAACAGAGAACAACAAATGCTCATTTAAAGTAGGATATGTACGGGGAGGTAGAGTAAAGAAATATGAGCACCTAGGCATAGGCTGCTATCTCTGTCATTAGTGCTTGTCATCTTTTGCTTAGATTAATCCTGGATCTTCCTTAGGCTTGAGTCAATTTAATTGACTGAATCTTTTGACATTCTT
>NW_006929470.1:4150-5149 GCF_000298275.1 Orycteropus afer afer
CTGGGGGGTTGGGTGGAACGTGTTGTGAGAACTGCATATGCAGAAATCCTTGACTCTATCTAGTACTCGCTAAGAGCCAGCTCTCTATTAAACCTTTACTTCATCATCTTCTTATTAAGATGCGTAGTCTTCTCCAGAGAAAGATGGACTCATCCTGTTTGGGAAGGACCAAGAGGGAGAAGAATTCAAACAGGGGGGCAGGCCTTAGAGCCAAAAAACACTGCCCTAGTAAGGTGACTTGCAGGTCACCTGGCAAGAGAAGACCCTGCCCCCTCAGGTACCATTGCTCCTGCCCCCTAGGCCTCCTACCCCCATCCACTACCAGGTAAGTAGACCGTCTCCAACCACGGTAGGCCCGGGCTGGCTGTCCTTCAGAATGGATTGTTTGTGGAGTACTGTGCTACGTGCATCTCATTACATTATTGTTTTATCCTCACCATAATCCTACAAGAAAGGGTTTTATGGATTTAGTTGTGTCCTCCCAAAACATGTGCTGAAATCCTAACTCCTATAACTGCAAATTTGGCCCAATTTGGAAATCGTGCTTTGTTATGTTAATGAGATCATACCAGTGTAGGGTGGATCCTAAACATAATCACTTCTGGTTTATCAAAGACCAGGGTGACACACACGGGAGATACATGCCAGGAACCCCAAGGATCACCAGTAGTCACAAGAAATGAAGAGAGAGGTCCGCAGGAGGGTTCACCATGGCCGAGACCCTGATTTGGACTTTCAGACTCCAGAATTGTGCAAAAATTAATTTCTGTTAATTAATTCTGTTTACAGTCATCCACTTGTGGTCTTTCTGTTACAGCACACTAGCAAACTAAGTTGTCTTAGGTTCCATCGAGTTAGTTCTGACTCATAGTGACCCTGTGTACAACAGAGGAAAACACTGCCTGGTCCCACGCCATCCTCACAATCATTGTTATGTTTGAGTCCATTGGTACAGTCACTATGTCAGGTCATCTCCTTCAGGGTTGTGGTAGTTAAGTT
>NW_006929471.1:0-3062 GCF_000298275.1 Orycteropus afer afer
AAAAAAAAAAAAAAAATTCCATATATGAAAAAAAAGTCACATTAGTCATTATTTTACCAAAAAAATTAAACTAGTATAGAAAATTCCCACTTAAAAACAGGACCCTGGCTGTATAACAATATACAATCACACAACTAAGTTCCTTAAACCTGGGTCATGTGACCACAGGCTCCATCTTACATTGGCCACCTTCACCTGTGCCTAGTCTCGCCTAGACACTGAAATGTGTACTGTGTCCCCATACAGTTTTGATGATATACACCCCATCTGGAAAAGAAAGTGGAAACAACAGCAAAATTTTCCTAAGTTAAATCAGCTTGCAAGGACCAGGGTACAAATCAAAGTCAAAACTTCAGAGGGCCCTGGTAAGGAAGCAGACATTGGAAAACAAGGAAACAAAAATCCATTCTTAGAAATGACACAGAGGAATTGTTCTTGAATATTTGCCTTTGAAAAAGCCTCTCTTCTCAGGACTTACAGTACCTGCCATATCTGCACAACACCCAACAATGGTTATCCAATAGTCATTCCTAGTCCCCTTTCTGTCTTACTCTTCCTTATTAAAAAAAACCTCACTGCCATCAAATCAGTTCCAACTCATAGCAATGCCTCCTTGGATTTCTGATGTGGTATCTCTAAGGCATTTGGCTGCTAACCAGAAGGCTGACAGTTCAAACCCACCAGCCACTCCTCAGAAGGAAGGTTGGGCAATCTACTTCTGTAGTGATACTGCCTTGGAAACCCAAGGAGGGGTCACTATGAGTCGGGTCCTACTCAATGGCACATAACAACAACAACAACAATGGAAATAGATTGCCCAGTCTTCCTTCCAAGGAGTGGCTGGTGGGTTTGAAGAGGCTAACTAAAAGCCAGATACACATTCTTCAAGCTTTCCTTGAAGCTAGAGTGGTCACGTGATCCACTTCTGGCCAGTGAGGTGCAGAGGCAAGTATCTCGGTTATCTAGTGCTGCTATAACAGAAATACCCAAGTGGATGAGTTGAACAAACAGAAATTTATTTTCTCACAGTTTAGGAAGCCAGAAGTCTGAATTCAAAGTGCCTGCTCTAGGGGAAGTCTTTCTCTCTGTGTCAGCTCTGGAAGAAGGTCCTTGTCTCTTTGACCTTCCACTCCTGGATGACCTTCATGTAGCTTGGCATCTGTCTTTCCCCATCTCTGCTTTTTTTGCTTGTTTGCTTAATCTCTTTTATATCTCAAAAGATTGACTCAAGATACATCTTAAACTAATCCTGTCTCATTAGCTTCTCAAAAACAACCCATTCCCAAATCAGAGTATAACCACAGGCATAGAGGTTAGGATTTACAACATATATTTTGGGAGGACACAACTCAATCCATAACATACCACCCTTAACCCAAGAAAATCCATGTCCTTGCCATACGCAAAACACATTCATCCCATCACAGCATCCCAAAATATTAAATAAACTCCAAGTTCAAATTCCATCCTAGGACAAAATTTTATGAAATCTAGAATACAAATTATCTGCTTCCAAAGTACAATGGTGGAACAGGTGGGGACAGAAATTTCTATTATAAATAGAAGAAATTAGAGGAAAACAAGGGATAAGAGGCATCAAGCAAGCCAGAAACCCAGCAGAACAATTTACGTTAGCTCTCAAGGCTTGAAAATAATCCTCTGTTCTCTGAGACCAGCAAGGCAATAGCCCCACCCTCCAGACTCTGATGTTGGGGTGCCCTCTGGATTCTGAGTGGAGGTCTCTTGGCCCTGGGCTTCAGCTCCACCTTCCAAACCCTCTGGTATGGCAACCCTGCTCCCTAAGTTTTGGGAAACCCCATTCTGCTAGTCCATCTGAGCAGAGGCCCCACCCCCTCAGCCCTGACAGGAACCATTCTTCTGCCCCTGGGTGTGGCAGCTCCACTTCCTCAGTTTTGGGCAGTGACCCCATCCCCTTGGCACACCTTAACAGCAACCCCACACTCTGGAATTGAGTTGGCAAAAGATCTGACTCGTTGAAACTGTGGAGTCTGTGGCCACATCCTTTGATATCCAGGAGACAATGGCCCAACCTGTGCTCCTCCCAACAGTTCTCCTGATCTCTGGAACTACTTCAGGGAGAGGGTTCTCTTCTTTTCTTGGAGGACAACAGATGGAGCTCCTTTGTTCCATTTCCTGCCTATAGAATTCCAAAAAGCAGACAGTTTTCTTTCCTTTCATCTTATCTTTGACCCCTTCAGTTTAAGCTGATGGGGTTTTTCTGCTGTAGTAATGGTTAGATCCAACATGGTCTTCTCATATCTTTTCCTGTCCCCTCCAATCTATGTTCTGCTATACACACTGAAAAGATCCTTTTAAAATGCTAATGTTTTAACACCTTCCCATTGCACTCAGAAGAAGACATAAACTCCCTACAATGACAAGGCCCTCTTTACTGAGTCCTGCCTGCAGCTCTCCTTGTCTTAGGTCACCTCCTGTCTAACTATGCTCCAGCACCACTGGTTTTCTTTCTGTTTCTCGAATGCACTCAATTCATTTCCATCTCAAGACCTTAACTCTTTTCCTTTCCTCTACCTCCTTAAAGGAGCTCTGATGGCACAGGGCCTAATGCATCTGACTACTAACCAGAAGGTTAATGGTTCAAACCCACCAACTGCTCTGCAGCAGGAAGATGAGGCAATCTACTTCTAAAGATTTACCACCTTGGAAACCCACTGGGGGTCACTGTGAGTCAATTCGACTCGACAACAGTGGGTTTGGCTTGGTTTTCTACCTGTTGTTGTTGTTGTTGTTATGTGCCTTCAAGTCATCTCCAATGCACAGTGACCTTATGTACAACAGAACGAAACACTACTCAATCCCGTGCCAACCTATACCTGAGCCCATCGTTGCAGCCACTGTGTCAATCCATCCCATTGAGGGCCTTCCCCTTTTTCATTGACCTTCCACTTTACTAAGCATGATATCCGTCTCCAGAGAATGGTCCCTTCTGACAACATGACCAAAGGTGAGACAAAGTCTGGCCATTCTCACTTCCAAGGAGCATTCCAGCTGCACTTCTTCCAGGACAGATTTGTTACTCC
>NW_006929471.1:3747-5162 GCF_000298275.1 Orycteropus afer afer
ATAGTCAATAAAACACAAGTAAACATATTTCTGGTATTCTTTACTTTGAGCCAAGATCCATCTGACATCAGCAATGATATCCCTCATTCCACATCCTCTTCTGAATCCAGCTCGCATTTCTGGAAGTTCTCTGTCAATATGTTGCTGCAACTGTTTTTGAATTATCTTCAGGAAGATTTTACTTGTGTGTGATATTAATTATATTGTTCGATAATTTCCACATTCTGTGGGATCACCTTTCTTTGGAATAGGTATAAATTTGGATCTCTTCCAGTCAGTTGGCCAGGTAGCTGTCCTCCAAACCCCTTGGCATAGCCAAATGAGTGCCTCCAGAGCAGCATCCATTTGTTGAAATATCTCAATGGGTATTCCCTCAATTCCTGGACCCTTGTTTTGCACCAAGTCCTTCAGTGTAGCTTTGACTTCTTCCTTCAATACCTATGATTCTTGATCATATGTCACCTCTTGAAATAGATGAACATTGACCAATTCTTTTTGGTCAGTGATTCTCTGTATTCCTTCCATCTTATTTTGATGTTTCCTGCATCATTCAACATTTTGCTCATAAAATCTTTCAACATTGGAACTTGAGGCTTTAATTTTTTCCTCGGCTCTTTCAGCTTGAGAAATGCCAAGTGTGTTTTTCCCTTTTGGTTTTCTAACTCCAGGTCTTTGCACATTTCATTATAATAATTGACTTTGTCTTCTCAAGCTGCTCTTTGAAATCTGTTCAGCTCTTTTATTTGTCATTTCTTCCATTTGCTTTAGTTACTCTCCATTCATGGGCAAGTTCAGAGTTTCTTCTGACATCCATTTTGGTCTTTTCTTCCTCTCCTGTCTTTTTAATGACCTTTTGCTTTCTTCATCAATGATGTTCTTGATGTCATCCCACAATTCCTCTGGTTTTTGGTCATTGGTCTTCAGTGTATCAAATCTACTCTTTAGATGCTCTCTAAATTCAGGAGGGATATAATCAATGTCATATTTTGGCTCTTGTGGGCTTCTTTTAATTGTCTTCAGCTTCAACGTGAACTTGCATATGAGCAGTTGATGGTCTGTTCCACAGTCAGTTCTGGCCTTGTTTCGGCTGAAAATATTGAGCTTTTCCATCGCCTCTTGCCACAGAAGTAGTCAGTCTGATTCCTGTGTACTCTATCTGGGGAAGTTCACATATATAGCCACTGTGTTGCTGAAATTAAGTATTTGCAATGAATAAGCTGGTCTTGCAAAATTCTATCATGCAATCTCCAGCATTATTTCTATCACCAAAGCCATATTTTCCAACTACTGGTGATTCTTCTTTACTTCCAACTTTTGCATTACAATCACCAGTGATAATTAACACATCTTAGTTGCATGTTTGGTCAATTTCAGACTCCAGAAGTTGGTAAAAATCTTCAATTTCCTCATCTTTG
>NW_006929472.1:0-511 GCF_000298275.1 Orycteropus afer afer
CAGGAGCTGATTGTGGAACAGACCATCAACTGCTCATATGCAAGTTCAACTTGAAGTTAAAGACAATTAAAACAAGTCCATGAGAGCCAAAATATTATCTAGAATACATCCCTCCTGAATTTAGAGACCATCTAAAGAATAGATTTGATGCATTGGACACAAATGACTGGAAACCAGATGAATTGTGGGATGACATCAAGAGCATCATTCATGAAGAAAGTAAAAGGTCACCAAAAAGACAACAAAAGAAGAGAAGACCAAAATGGATGACAGAAGAGACTCTGAAACTTGCCCCTGAGTGGGGAGTAGCTAAAGCAAATGGAAGAAATGACAAAATAAAAGAATTGAACTGAAGATTTCAAAGAAAAGCTCAAGAAGACAAAGCCAATTACTATTATGAAATGTGTAAAGACCTGGAGTTAGAAAACCAAAAAAAAGAACACACTACGCTCAGCATTTCTCACACTGAAAGAATTGAGGAAAAAAATTAAGCCTCGAGTTGCAATATTGA
>NW_006929472.1:3478-4833 GCF_000298275.1 Orycteropus afer afer
TTCAATAAAATGCATTAGAAAAATAAAAAGAAGTGTACAATTCAGTAGTTGCACAACATTGTGCACTAATTCCATGAACATGACACTAATTCCAGAACATTTTCATCAGCCCCCCAAAAAAACCTCAGACACATTATCAGTCAGTCCTTTTGGTTCCTCTCTCCAGCTTCTGTCAACCAATAATATACTTTCTGTCTATCAATTTGTATATTCTGGATATTTCATAAATGAATCCCACAAAATGTGACTTTTTGTGTCTGGCTTCTTTCCCTTAGCATGTTTTCAAGGCTCATTCATGTTGTAGCATGTATCAGTACTTCGTTTCTATTTATTGATGAATATTATTCTATTGTATGAATATACCAAAAATTGTTTGTTTATACATTTGCCTGTTGATGGACAGTGTACAAGTCTTCATATGAGCATATATTTCCTTTTTCTCATGCGTAAATTTCCAGGAATGCAATGACCAGATCATATGTTAAATGTATGTTTAACGTTTTAAGAAACTGCCAAACCAGCAAGTTCTGACAAGATGGTGGAATAGGCAGAAGGCTGCACAAACCCTCTTCAATAAAGAAAAGGGGAACCAATGAATATGGATACAGAAGATAATCTTGGACCCCTGAGCTTTGGAGGGAAGGATATAGAAGTGGATTAAACTCTAACTAGCATTAGAATTTGCATTAAAACAACAAAAAAGGAGACATATGGAGCTGTGGTCTGGCAGTGATCCCGATGGCACAGACAGCTTGAATATTGCTGAACAGTGGTAGGACCTAAGAATTAACCTAAAAATCAGCCCTGCTAGCCAGGAGCTGCACAAAGGACTGCTCTGGTGTCTGGTGAATAAAAGGGGAAGCAGCAAAGAGGAAGGTGGGCTGAGCTATGGACTTTTGCCTCTCCAGAGGGTGCAGCCATTTTGAATGTTTACAAGTGGTTTGACCATTTTGGATATTTAAAGTGAGAGCATTCTCCCAGATTTTGGGGACTTAAGAACAGGCTCCACTTGCCAGAAGCCACAAGGACATTCCGGAAGTGGATGACTGGAAAGGTGAAACATTCCCCTTGTTACTCTCAAATCCCACACCCTCTTGGTGAATGGAGGTGCAGCCATCCCTCACTCCCACCCACCTTTTGGGTGGGCAGGAATTTCATCCCAGTCTGTGAGCTCTGGTGGTATAGTCCCTAAGGCATTTGACTGCTAACTGGAAGGCTGGCCATTCAAACCCACCAGCCACACCTTGGAAGGAAGATGGTGCAATCTACTTCTGTAGTGATACTGCTTCAGAAACCCAAGGAGGGGTTGTTATGAGTCCAAATCGACTCCATGGCATATTACAACAACAACAACA
>NW_006929472.1:5303-5932 GCF_000298275.1 Orycteropus afer afer
CAGCCACTCCTTGGAAGGAAGATAGGGCAATCTACTTCCATAGTGATACTGCCTCAGAAACCCAAGGAGGGGTCGCTATGAGTCGGGTCCAACTCGACAGCACATAACAACAACAAGAAACCCTGACTCACCCTTAGCTGCTCTTCACAAATAGTTAACAGAGATCTAAATACAGCAACGTCACAAGGTCTTGGAGACAACAGACCATCACAGTCCACACAAAGAAGCAAGATGAAGTGGTAGAAACAAGGGAACAGGATACAGTCCCAGAACACATCCCTGTGGAAGAAGCAGCATTGGAACTCCCTGATAAGTAATTCAAAACAATTATATTTAGGTATCTTTAAAGGATTGAGAGAGAGATCAAGGAAAACATAGACAAAACCCTAGAAGGATTTCAGAAGAAAATACAAGAAGAAATGACAAAATAAATGAAAAATTAGAAATGATTCTAAATCTACAGATAGAACTCAGAAGATTAATACTAAATTGTCAGAAATACATAACACATTGGAAGGGCAAAGAGTAGAATTGATGCAATGGAAGACAGAATTAATGAGATTGAAGACAAAGACCTGAATACTTCTTTGGAAAGGGATCAATCAGAAAAAAGATCAAAACAAACTGAA
>NW_006929473.1:0-664 GCF_000298275.1 Orycteropus afer afer
AAGATGGGGCAATCTACTTCCGTAGTGATACTGCCTCGGAAACCCAAGGAGGGGTCACTATGAGTCAGGTCTGACTCGATGGCACATAACAACAAACAACAACATAAGTGTGTGAGCCATTTTCCTAAGATAAATTTCTCTTTCTGTCTCTCTCTCTCTATAAGTTTTACTGGTTTTGCTTCTCTAGAGAACCCAGTCTAACACAATAAGCCCTTTCTTATCTCTTTTAAAATGCTTCTTTGGGGCCTCTCCCCCCATTTTCTTTCTTTTTGATTTTTTTAAAAATTGTGATTGGGTGAAAGTTTACAGAGCAAATTCACTTTCCATACAGAACTTCGCATACACTTTATCTCATGGCATTGACTACCATTACCGCAATGCAACAGCTCCACTCCCATTTCCTCCTGATTGTTACCTCTTCCCTGTGTCCATCCTTCCATGCACTCTTGCCCCTTGCGCTGTCTCCCTGTGCATAAACAGCCCTTCTATGATCCCATGATTGTTCTCTCCAAGGAGTGTACCTACCTAGTGTAAATGTTCACCTCATATGCCTGCTTTTGTTTGGCTGAAAGCCACAGGTGTGGGTTCAATTCCAGATCTGAAGGGCAGCTAGGGGCCATAGTCTCAGTGATTCCACCAGGCTCTATCAGACCAGCAAACCTGG
>NW_006929473.1:3479-3984 GCF_000298275.1 Orycteropus afer afer
GATTTATGCTCTGTTGAGGAACTAGACAATAACCAAGTATGCAAAAAAGTAAACTAACTGTGGGCTGTGATTGATGCCAGTGAGGGAACAAACAAGGGGTCAGATTTGCAGAATAACTCTGTTGACGGAGAAATAGAAACCCCTCTGAGGAAGTAGAATTTAAGCATAGCCCTGACGGATGAGAAAGAGCTAATTTTGAAAACACCTAGGGCAAGTGGGTCCCAGACAGAATGAATAGCATGTCCAAAGGCCCTGAAGTGGTAAGTGTGTGGACTTGACCAAAGGCCAGTGTAGCTGTAGCACCGCGTGCCTATGGGAGTGTAGTAGAAAGGCAGGACAAAGTCCAGATTGTGTGAGGCCAGAAGGTGACTAGGTTCATAACTAGAGGACATTTTTTGCAGTGTTTATAGTTTTACTGCCATCCAAATGAGTTACAGACAGCAATGAAATGATTTCTGTTTCCTCCATATGTTGTTGTTGTTGTTGTTATATGCCGTCGAGTCAG
>NW_006929473.1:5344-6432 GCF_000298275.1 Orycteropus afer afer
CAGGGAGTGATTTAATCACTAAAATGAATAGAGACTGATGGGGGTGTGCTTCAGGGCTATAGGGAACCATTTTGTTAATTTCTTCAAAATTACTGGAAAATAATCTCTTTGAAAAATAATGAATATAGTCTATTTACTTTTCATAGTTAATGAAAAGAGCCAAACAGAGAATCTACGGAGTCTGGAAATTACTGGAAAACTTTAAAAATCTGTTATTTCCACGGGTTTCCTAATTTATGATTTTGGTAAATGCTGGAAATGGAAGGCCACAGCGGATTTTGCTTTCACTTCTTCCATGTGCTTTCCTAAAGTAAAGAAAATTCCTGAATCTTCTCTCCGTAAGGCTCCGGGGAGCTGCTTGAGCTTTGGCTTTCTTGCCTTCTCATTTCTCTAACAAAATCCTCTTGGTTGGCTGACAGAGGAAGTTCCAGCCCAGCAATACTTGGAAATTGATGAGGTGACGACAGAAAGTTTCAGAGTGACCTGGCATCCCCTCTCAGCTGATGAAGGAGAACACAAGTTGATGTGGATTCCAATCTACGGTGGGAAGACAGGAGAGGTGAGTCGTTTCAAACACTGAAAACTAATTGCAGCATTTACCTGGACATGAACACATACTTCTGCATCTGAGTTGGTCTACCCTTTAAAATAGGAGCTCTGGTAGCATAGTGCCTAAGGCACTTGACTGCTAACCAGAACGGTTCAAACCTACCTGCCACTCCTCAGAAGGAAAGTTGGGCAATCTACTTTCATAGTGATACTGCCTCAGAAACCCAAGGAGGGGTCACTATGAGTTGGGTCTGACTCGACGGCACATAATAACAACAACACCACTTTAAAAGAGATTGAGAATCCTAGAATTAATTCATTTCTGCAAGGCATAGAGATTATATAATGTCAAGCGACATTATTTTACTAAATTTAAAATGTATTTTTTCATGGCTCAAATTACGTTATCACATCTTTTCAGATTCTTTAATTTTCATATATGACATTTAATAAAACTTCAGAATGCCACTTTTGAAATATTATTCTGTCCTTATTTATTTATTTGTTTGTTTGTTTGTTTATATTGCAATTTGGGTGAA
>NW_006929474.1:0-627 GCF_000298275.1 Orycteropus afer afer
TTTTTTAAAATGATTTTGAGTTTTGTTCCACATTGTTCTTCCACTCTGTCCAAGATCTCCTACAGAGATCCCCCTCCAAATGGTTGACAGTGGTAGCCGGGCACCATCTAGTTCTTCTGGTCTCATAGTCATATAGGCTGAGGATTGAATGGTGTACCAGTTACTTGGACTAATTGATTCCATGTGTGTTTTGTTGTCTTTGTTCTTCTTTGCTCTGGATGAGGAGAGACCCATCATTGCACCTAGATGGCCGCTTGCAAGATTTTAAGATCCCAGTCGCTACTCGCCAAAGTAAAATGTGGAACAAAGTTTTTGTGTAATATATTATGTCAATTAAGCTTTATGTCCCCTGCAACCATGGTCCCTACCCACAGGTCCAATTATTCCCTCCTTCTTTAGCTGTTTGTGGCCAAGAAGTGACTACAACTTTGTTCCTTGTCAGCTCTACTATATACCTGGGAATTCTTACAGAACATATACATATACTTGTAGAAACATTGTCTGCCAACCCTATACATGGTCATGGGCACATTCCTTCCTGCATAGACATACTTAATAGTTAAGTCTGTCCACCCATCTATCCACCCATATATCAATGTTTGCCTTCACTGACAATGTAGTACTGTA
>NW_006929474.1:907-2471 GCF_000298275.1 Orycteropus afer afer
TCACATAGCATAATGTCCTCCAAGTTCATCCACGTTATGTGGTGTTTTGCAGATTCTACATTATTCTTTAGGGTTGCATAGTGTGTATGTACCATTGTGTACATGTGTGTATGTACCATTGTGTGTATGTACCATTGTATATATGTGTGTATGTACCATTGTGTGTATGTACCATAGTTTGGTTATCCATTCCTCAGTTGATAGACACCGAGGTTGTTTTCATCTTTTGGCTATTGTAAATAGTGCTGTGATGAACATGGGTGTGCATATATCTGTTCTTGTCCTGGCTTTCAGTTCTTCAGGATATATACCTCATAATGGAATGACTGGATCAAATGGTATCTCTAATTCCAACTTTTTAAGGAATTGCCATACTGCTTTCCACAGTGGTTGTACCATTTTACAGTCTCACCAGCACTGTATGAGAGTCCCAATCTCTCCACCTCCTCACCAGTATTTGTTATTTTCTGTCTTGTTGAACTTTGCTACTCGCTGGCCAGATGGCATCTCACTGTTGTTTTGATTGGCATCTCTCTAATGGCTAATGATTGTGAGCATTTCTCCAAATGTTTGTTGGCCACCTGAATATCCTCTTTGGTGAAGTGTCTATTCACGCCTTCTGCCCATTTTTTAATTGGATTATTTGTCTTTTTTTTGTTGAGGTGTTGGAATTTTCTATAAATTCTAGAGATAAGTCCCTTGTCAGATATGCCATTGCTGAATGTTTTTTCCAATGTGTCAGTTCTCTTTTGGAAAAATTTTTGGAGGTGCATAAAAATTTAATTTTTAGAAGGTCCCATTCATCTAGTTTCTCTTCTGCTGTTTGTGCATTTTGGGTTATGCTTGATAGTCTATTTATGCCATATATCAGGGCCCCTAAATTTGCCCTATTTTTTCCTTGAGGAAGTTTATAGTTTTAGGCTTCACATTTAAGTCTTTGATCCATCTGGAGTTAGTTTTTGTGTGTGTTGTGAAGTACAGATCTTGTTTCATTTTTCTGCAAATGATCTCCAGTTTTGCCATCACCATTTGTTAAACAATCTCTTCCCCATTTAATAGACTTCGGCCCTTTGTCAAAGATCAGCCAACCATAAGTCAATGGATCTATTTCTGGGTTCTCAGTTCTATTCCACTAGTCTATGTGTTTGTTGTTGTACCAATACCAGGCAACTTTGACTGCTGTGGCTATATAGTAGGTTTCAAGATCCAGGAGTGTGAGACCTCCTACTTTGTTGTTCTTCAATAATGCTTTGCTTATCTGAGGTCTCTTTCCTTGCCATATAAAGTTAGTGATTGATTTTCCATATCCTTATAAAATGTTGATGGGATCTGGATTGGGATTGCATTGAACGTATAGATTGGTTTGGGTAGAATTGATATTTTCACAATGTTCAATCTTCCTATTCACCAGCATTGCATGTTCTTCCATTTCTGTAGATGTCTTATAATTTCTTGAAGTAGTGTTTTGCAGTTTTCTTTGTACAGGTCTTTTGTGTCTCTAGTGAGCTTTGTCCTCAAATATTTTATTTTTTGGAAGCTATTGTAAATGGTATTGATTTCCTTA
>NW_006929474.1:2906-5174 GCF_000298275.1 Orycteropus afer afer
TATCACTACGGAAGTAGATTGCCTCATCTTCCTTCCAAGGAGTGGCTGGTGGGTTTGAACCGTCAGCCTTCTGGTTAGCAGTCAAGTGCCTTAGGTACTATGCTACCAGAGCTCCCTTTCTAGGTATAGGAGCGTATCATTAGCAAATAGGGATAGTTTTATTTCTTCCTTACCAATTTGGATGTCTTTGACTTCCCTTTCTTGCCTTATTGCTCCAGCTAGGACTTCCACTAACATGTTAAATATAAGTGGTGATAGAGGGCATGCTTGTCTAGTTCCTCTTTGCAAGGGGAATGGTTTCATTCACTCTCCATTGAAAATAATGTTGGCTGTTGGTTTTGCACATATGCCCTTTATTATGTTGAGGAATTTCCCTTTTATTCCTATTTTACAGATAGTTTTTATCAGGAATGGGTGTTGGATTTTATCAAATGCCTTTTCTACATCAATTAATATGATCATGTGTTTCTTTTCCTTTGTTTTATTTGTGTGATGAATGATGTTGATAGTTTTTCTAATGTTGAAACATCCTTGCATACCTGATATGAATCCCACTTTGTCATAATGAACTATTTTTTGCATATGTTGTTAGAGTCTATTGGCTATGATTTTCTTGAAGATTTTTGCATCTATATTCATGAGGGATACTGGTGTGTAGTTTTCCTTTCAAGTGATGTCTTTGCCTGGTTTTGGTATAAAGGTTATGCTTGTTTCATTAGAGAAATTTAGAGGATTCCATCCTTTTGTCTGTATTGGAATAGTTTGAGTAGGATTGGTGTCAGTTCTTTTCTGAATTTTTGGTAGAATTCTCCAGTGAAACCATCTGGGGCAGGACTTCTTTTGTTGGTAATTTTTTTTGTGACCTGTTCAATTTCTTCTTTTGTTATGGATCAGTTCAACTTTTCCACCTCAATCTGTGATACTTTAGGTAAGTAATACGTTTCTAGAAATCTGTCCATTTCTTTCAGGTTTTCAAATTTTTTGGGGTACAGATCTTCATATTATCCTGATATTACCCTTTTTATTTCAGTTGGTTCTGTTGTGATGTCCCCATTTCATTTCTTATTCATGTTATTTGTATTTTCTTCCTCTTTTCCTTTGTTAATTTTGCCAATGGTTTGTCAATTTTATTAATTTTTTCATAAAACTAACTTCTAGTCTTGTTGATTTTTTTCTATTGTCTTTCTATTTTCTGTTTCATTGATTTCTGCTTGAATCTTTATTATTTATTTTCTTCTGGTGACTGTAGGCTTTTCTTGCTTTTCTTTTTCCCCCCTAACTGTTGGAGATGTTGGTTTAAAGTGTTGATTTTGGCTTTTTTTTTTTTTTTTTTTTTATGTGTGCGTTTGTTGTTCTAAATTGGACTCCAATCACTGTTTTTGCTGTATCCCAAAGATTTTGTCATGTTCAAAAAGAGGGAAAAAGTTGTGTAGTTATAGAACTCCTAAATGGTAGGGAAGTCAAGACAACTACAAGATAGAATGGGCTGTTGTAAACTTGGAAGAAAATTATAAATCAAAGGGCAACCTTAAAGAAAATGATAAACCTTCCCATCAAAATAAAAAAAAGAGGCTCAGCAGAAATATTTAGCAAACACTACAACAATAGCAATGAAGGAAGTGATAACACAATTCATAAACAAAACAAGCTCAGCACAGAAAATTATATGGAACAAAGAAATCAACACCACAAAAAAGCAGATAGCAAAGTAACAGCAACAAATTCATATTTCTTGATAACTACATATCTGACAAGGGACTTATCTCTAAAATTTAGAGAAAACTCCAACACCTGAACAGCAAAAAGATTAACAATCCAATTAAAAAGTGGGCAGAACACATGAATAGACACTTCACCAAACAGGACATTCAGCCTGCCAGCAAATACATGAAGAAATGCTCACAATCATTAGCCATCTGGAAGATGCAAATCAAAACAACAAAGAGATCCCAACAATGAGATATGGCCCCAGTGCTAATGACAAAGTTCAACAAGACAGAAAATAACAAATACTGGCGAGGATGTGTAGAGTTTGGGATTCTCATACACTGCTGGTGGGATTGTCAAATGATATAACCACTGTGGAAAACAGTATGGCGATTCCTTAAAAAGCTGAAACTAGAAATACATTGACTCAGCAATACCATTACTAGGTATACATCCTAAAGAAGTGAGAGCATTTATAGCAATAAGTGCACACATCAAAAGAGAAGAAAGAGCCAAAATCAACACTTTAAACGAACATCTCCAACAATTAGAGAAAGAACA
>NW_006929475.1:0-1149 GCF_000298275.1 Orycteropus afer afer
TTTTTGTGTTTGTATTTAATTGGTGATTATATGTTGGAGTGACTTGCCCACAATTTTCATTTTTTTTTTTGTTTGTATGTTATCTACGCAAGCAGGGTTCTGTGCTGTGCTCCTCTATTCACTAGTTGACAGCACTTATACACTCACCACCTGTCTCCTTTCCTTTGTCAGCCTCTCGTGTGTCCTTGCCGACCCTGGCAAACAGAACCTGTTCTTAGGTCCCTGGAATCCAAATGAGAATGCTATCTCTTTAAAATCCAAATGGCTGCCACTTGTAAACATTCACAATGGCTGCACCCTCAGTCACTTTAAATATCCAAAATGGCCACTGCTCCTAAATATTCAAAATGGCTGCGCCCTCCAGAGAGCAGAAAGTCCACAGCTCAGATTGTCTCCCTCCTTGCTGTTTCCCTTCCTAGTCATAGGCCACCAGAGCAGTTGTCCCTTGCAGTGCTTCGTGACCAGGACTGATCTTTAGGTCAATTCTCAGGTCCCAACACCACCTGGAAATATTAAGGCTGTTGGTCTCATCAGAGTAGCTGACAGTCTACAGCTCCGACCATCTCTGTACTTTTTGTTCAGGTTTTTCCACTAGTTGGTGCTTAATTCACTTCTGTATAGTTCCTTTCAAAGCTCAGGGTTCCAGGATTATTTCTGTGTCTCTGTCAATTGGTTTTTCTTTTCTTTGTTGAAGAGGGTCTGTGTCGCTAATCTGCCTATTTCTCCATCTTACCAGAAGTCTGGGGGTGGTTAAGTTTGTGTGTCAAATTGGCTAGGCCTGGTTGAGTGGCTGGGGAGCTGGATGTAGTATTCCCCATGATGAGACTAGTAATCAACTCCAAGGTGGAATCTACTGAGAACAGCTGAGTAGCTGCCATTGGGTATGTGGTCTGCTTCTCATATATAAGAAACAGGTTTGGAAATGGTCTCTAGCTTATGGTACTCTTGAAACCTGCATGTAGCCATGTCATTGCTCAGCAGCCTGCCATGCTCTGCCGACATCAGGACTTAAAATGGACTTGAATGAATGGCCTGCCATGTGATTTGGTAACATAGGGACTGTGCCATTTTATTTGTCAACCTTGGGCTTGTTAGCCTCAGCAGCCAGTAGCTGCCTGAGAGAAGAAATGCCTCTAGCTTCAGTGGGCT
>NW_006929475.1:1569-2819 GCF_000298275.1 Orycteropus afer afer
AATATTTCAAGATCTATCCTGTACTACAATGCTGTCAGTGACAGGATAATATCAATATGCCTACAAGTAAGACCAGTTAGTACTACTATTATTCAAATTTAAGAACCAACCACTAAAGCCAAAGATATGAAATTAAAGATTTTTTTTTACCAACTTCTGCAGTCTGAAATTGAACAAATGTGCAATCCAGATATATTGATTATTACTGGTGATTGGGATGAGAAAGTTGGAAACAAGGAAGAATCATGAATAGTTGGAAAATATCACCTTGGTTATAGAAATGATGCCAGAGATCACATAAAAGAATTTTTCAAGACAACTTATTAATTGGAATTACCTTTTCTCAACAACATAAATGGCAGCTATACACATTGACCTCACCAGATGGAATAAACAGGAATCAAATCGACTACAAAAGAGGCAGTGAAGAAGCTCAATATCATTAGCCAAAACAATGCCGGTAGCTGACTGTGGAACAGACCATCAATTGCTCATATCCAAGTTCATCTTGAAGCAGAAGAAAATTAAAACAAGTCCACAAGAGACAAAGTATGACTTTGATTATATCCCACCTGAATTTAAAGACCATCTGAAGAAGAGATTTGACACACTGAACACCAATGACCAATAACCAGATGAACTGTGGGCTGACATCAAGAACATCATACAAGAAGAAAGCAAAAAGGTTATTTAAAAGACAGGAAAGAAAGAAAAGATCAAAATGCATGTCAGAAGAGACTCTGAAACTTGCTCTTGTATGAAGAGTAGCTAAAGTGAATGGAAGAAATGACAAGATGAGCTGAACAGAAGATTTCAAAAAGTAGCTTGAGAAGACAAAGTCAATTCTAATAATGAAATGTGCAAAGACCTGGAATTAGAAAACAAAAAGGGAACAACACACTCACCATTTCTCAAGCCAAAAGAACTGAAGAAAAATTTCAAGGCTTGAATTGCAATATTAAGGAATTCTATGGGCAAAATATTGAATGATGCAGGAAGGACATATCAAAAGAAGATGGAAGGAATACACAGAGTCACTGCAACATAAAGAATTGGTCGATGTTCATCAATTTCAGGAGGTGGCATATGATCAAGAACCAATGGTATTAAAGGAAAAAATTGAAGATGCACTGAAGGAACTGGCAAAAAATAAGACTCCAAGAATTGATTGAATACCATTGAGATGTTTCAACCAATAGATGCTGTGCTGGAGACACCTACCATTCTATGCGAAGAAATTTGGAAGACAG
>NW_006929475.1:3184-4962 GCF_000298275.1 Orycteropus afer afer
CATGACATCCTTTTCCAGGGAATGGTCCCATCTGACAACATGACCAAAGTATGTGAGACGAAGTCTGGCCATTCTCGCCTCCAAGGAGCATTCTGGCTGCACTTCCTCCAGGACAAACCTGTTAGTTCTTTCAGTAGTCCACGGTACTTTCAGCACTCTTTGCCAACACCACAGCTCTAAAGCATCAACTCTTCTTCAGTCTTCCTTATTCATTGTCCAGCTCTCTCATGCATATGAGGTGATTGAAAATACCATGGCTTGTTTAAGGTGCACCTTAGTCCTCAAGGAGACATCTTTGCTCTTTAGCACTTGAAAGAAGTCCTTTGCAACCAATCTGCCCAGTGCTCTACGTCGTCTGATGCCCTGACTACTGCTTCCATAGGCATCGAATGCAGAATCAAGTAATGTGAAGTCTTTGACAACTTCAAACTTTTCTCCATTTATCATGATGCTGTTTGTAGGTCCAGTTGTAAGGATTTTTGTTTCCTTTATATTGAGGTGTAATCCATACTGCAGACTGTATTCTTCAATCTTCATCAGTAATACTTTGAGTCATCCTCACTCTCAGCAAGCAAAGTTGTGTCATCAGTGTATTGCAAGTTGTTAATGATTCTTCCTCCAATCCTGATGCCACCCACATTCTTCATATAGTCCAGCTTCTCAGATTATTTTCTCAGCATACAAATTAAATAAGTATGGTGAAAGGATACAAACCTAACACACTCCCTTCTTGATTTTAAACCATGCAGTGTTCTGTTTTTCTGTTTGAATGACATCCTACTGGTCTACATACAGGTTCCTCATGAATACAAATAAGTTTTCTAGAATTCCCATTCTTCTCAATGTTATACACAATTTGTTGTGATACACACAATCAAATGCTTTTGCACAGTCAATAACCCACAAGTAAACATATTTCTGGTATTCTTTTCTTTGACCTAGGATCCACCTGACATCAGCAATGATATCCCTTGTTCCATGTCCTCTTCTGAATCCAGCCTGCACCTCTGGAAGTTCTCTGTCAATACACTGCTGCAACCATTTCTGAATTATCTTCAGTAAGATTTTACTTGCATGTGATATTAATGGTATTGTTCGATAATTTTCACACTCTGTGGGATCACCTTTCTTTGGAATGGGTACAAATATGGATCACTTCCAGTCAGTTGGCCAGGTAGCTGTCTTACAAATCTCTTGGCATAACTGAGTGAGTTCCTCCAGCAGGGCATCCATATGTTGAAACATCTCAGTGGGTATTCCGTCAATTCCTGTAGCCTTGTTCCTCGTCAATTCCCTGAGCGCAGCTTCGACCTCTTCCCTAAATACCATTGGTTCTTGAACATATACCACCTCCTGAAATGGATGAAGATCGACCAGTTCTTTTTGGTACAGTGACTCTATGTATTCTTTCCATCTTATTTAGATGCTTTTGTCCATAGAATCTTTCAGTATTACAACTCAAGGCTTAAATTTTTTCCTAAGTTCTTTCAGCCTGAGAAATGCTGAGCGTGTTTTTCCCTTTCGGTTTTCTAACTCCAGGTCTTTGCACATTTCATTATTTTAATTGGCTTTGTCTGCTTCATCTGCTCCTTGAAATCTTCTGTTCAGCTCTTTTATATTGTCATTTCTTCCATTTGCTTTAGCTACTTTTCGCTCAAGGGCAAGTTTCAGAGTGTCCTCTTACATCCATTTTGGTCTTTTCTTTCTTTCTCATATTTTTAATGGCCTCTTGCTTTCTTCATGGATATTGCTCCTGATGTCATCCCACAATTCTTCTG
>NW_006929476.1:0-777 GCF_000298275.1 Orycteropus afer afer
CCCTCTAGGAACAGAGCACCCGAAGGGGAAAAGGGAAAAAACGGTAAGAAGGTTGTTACTTTTCTGGTGGTGCTGTGAACTGGATTCAGCAGCTGTTTAAGCTGATATATTCTCTTGTGTGTGTTTTTTCAGGGAATTTGCCCTCATCAGTGGGAATCTGTACCTTGCATTTCTCTTAATGGGGTCAAGTGTCCCCTTTTCATCTGGTTCCTTGCTTTTCTGTGGCCCTTAGGAGCCTAGTGGTACCCTCAGTTTTCCTTGGCTGAGGTCTTTGTCTCACCAGGTTGTCCTTTTAAAAAGAACCTAAAATGACTCTATATAGTTTCTCCTGAGTGGCCGATATCTGCTCCACAGAAAACACTCAATTTTTTTTTTATCTGGGTAAATCGCAGGATGAGAAGCGGCCAGGTTGCTCCTAACCAAGCAGTGCTTCTTTTGCTCTGCTAACTAGCCAGGCTGCTTTGCCTTTCAGGCAGAAGTCGCAGCCAAGCCTGCTATGCTCCCTGAACTGCAGGGGTCTAACCGTCAACTTGTCTAGTGGTTCCCTTAAGCCACTTTCCTTTCGCTGGAGCTTGGGAGGTGGGACTCACATCTTAGCACTCTTTGCAGAAGTGCTCTCTGGAAATGTTCTTCAGAATTCTCCATAACCTCCTACTCCTGACCTTGTTCATTCAATGTGTGAAAGGTTTAAGAGTTGTCTAACTTATTTTCTTTATAAATTCTTGGTCTACTTCCTCTAGTTGAAATTTGTTATCTATTGTGCCTAAAATGAGATGT
>NW_006929476.1:1257-2471 GCF_000298275.1 Orycteropus afer afer
AGGTTAAGTTAAGTGGTTACCTTAATGGACAGCACAGCGGGAGACTGTAGCTCTGCTACAAAATTAGTGTCTGATATCCCACAGTGCTTGGCATATAGTGAGCTTTACTTATTTGTGGAATTGAACTGGAATATAAATTTAATGGAAACATAAAGAAATTATCAAGGGAGTTGTTCAATGGCCTCCCACAGCACTTAGAGTCTAAATTCAGTTCCGCACAGAATTAGTTTGCCAACACAGTTTGTAATTTATTTATCCCCCAGCATTTAACCTTCATGAAGGTGGAGGTGTTTTTGTGTTGCTCACCACCGCATCCCCAGAATCTCTCACAGTTCCTGGTACTGTTATATGGAAAGTCATTCATTCAACAGATATTTATTTAGTGTCCATGCTGTGCCAGTTACCATTTTAGGTGCCAAGGGCACAGTGTGAATAGCACAGATACAGTCTCTGTCCTCAGGAGCTCACAGGGAGAGGGGAAAAAAAAGTAACAAGAGCTATGTGATGTAATAGGGTGTAACTGGGGGCAGAGGAGCAAGGGAGTAGGGATAAGAAGTAGCCAGTCCTAGGAAGAGCCCATGGAAGGGCAGTCTGATGGTGTCTTACCTCAGTCCTACAAGTCCTCCCTGTTTCTGCCACATCAGCCTTTCAGTTTCTCTAACACTTCAAATTCATTTCTCCCTTTAATGTTGCTGTTTCCTTTGCCTGAATGTCTCTCTTGTCAGCTCTTCTATCACTATTGGCTTCCCAGGTGTCAGCTCAAAGGTCATCACCCCAGAGAGGCCTTCCCTGGCCATCCCTATCTGCAGGCTCATTGCCCCAGTTACTCTCCTTCATATCACCATCTTCTTGTTTATTATCATAATCTGTAATGATCCTTCTTAGTAATCTGTTTTCTCCCGCCCCAGAAGGAAAGCTCTAAGAAAGCAGGGTCTCCATGTTGACAGTTGCTGTCTTTCAGTGCCTAGGAAAGCGCCTTCATGAGAAATGTATGGCCCATAGTTAGTGATCAAAAAGTATTTATTCCACCACTTGTCTGTCAGTATGCCGTACTGTGGTGGCTTGTGTGTTGCTGTGAGGCTGGAGGCTATGCCACAGTGCTTCAAATCCCAGCAGGGTCACCCATGGTGGACAGGTTTCAGTGGTGCTTCCAGACTAAGACAGACTCAGAAGAAGGAAGTGGCCATCCACTTCTCAAAGAATTGGCCAGTGAA
>NW_006929476.1:4791-5910 GCF_000298275.1 Orycteropus afer afer
TATCCCTCCTAAATTTAGAGACCATCTAAAGAATAGAATTGATGCACTGAACACCAGTAACTGAAAATCAGAGGAATTGTGGGATGACATTAAGAACATCATCCATGAAGAAAGCAAGAGGTCATTAAAAAGACAAGAAAGGAAGAAAAGACCAAAATTGATGTCAGAAGAGACTCTGAAACTTGCCCTTCAATGGAGAGTAGCTAACGCAAATGGAAGAAATGACAAGATAAAAGAGCTGAACAGAAGATTTCAAAGAGCAGCTCAAGAAGACAAAATCAGTTGTTATAATGAAATGTGCAAATACCTGGAGTTAGATAACCAAAAGGGAAGAACACACTCATCATTTCTCAAGCTGAAAGAATTGAAGGAAAAATTCAAGCCTTGAGTTGCAATGCTGAAAAATTGTATGAGCAAAATTTTGAATGATGCAGGAGGCATCAAAAGAAGACGGAAGGAATATACACAGAGTCACTGTACCAAAAAGAATTGGTCGATGTTCATCCATTTCAGGAGGTGGCATATGATCAAGAACCAGTGATGCTGAAGGAAGAAGTTGAAGCTGCCCTGAAGGAGCTGGCAAAGAACAAGTCTCCAGGAATTGATGGAATACTCATTGAGATGTTTCAACAAATGGATGCTGCACTGGAGGCATTCACTCATTTATGCCAGGAAATTTGGAAGACAGTTACTTGGCCATCTGACTGGAAGACACCCATATTTGCACCCAGTCTAAAGAAAGGTGATCCCACAGAATGTGGAAATTTTCAGACACTATCAATATCGCACGCAAGTAAAATCTTGCTAAAAATATTTCAAAAATGGTTGCAGCAGTATATTGACAGAGAGCTTCCAGAAATGCAAGCTGAATTCAGAAGAGGATGTGGAACAAGAGATATCATTGCTGATGTCTTGGCTGAAAGCAGAGAATACCAGAAAGATATTTACTTGTGTTTTATTGACTGTGTAAAAGCATTCGATTGTGTGGATCATAACAAATTGTGGATAACATTGAGAAGAATGGGAATTTCAGAACACTTAATTATTCTCATGAGAAACCTGTGCACAGACCAGGAAGGAGGCTATTGTTCAAACAGAACAAGGGGATATGGTTGTATC
>NW_006929477.1:0-1071 GCF_000298275.1 Orycteropus afer afer
CACCCATGCCACTATGGTTAGGTTTCAGCAGAGCTTGCAAAGTAAGACAGATTAAGAAGAAGGAAGAGTTTTGAAGAGTCTAGTTTTGAAAAAATTACCCACTGGAAATGTTATGGAGATGGTCATGATTATAATAGAGGAAGACCTTCAATGACATGGATTCCAACAATGCCCTCAAACATAGGAATACCTCTGAGGATGGTGTAGGACTGGGAAGTGTTTCATTCTGTTGGGCATAGGGTCACATGAGTTGAAATCAACTCAGTTGCACAAAACATAAACCACCAACATTAATGAAAAAATGGCTAACAAACTCTTGTTTTCATACTCAGATATGTGACAGAAATTTTTCTTGGAAATACATTAAGTGAGCCTGTTACTTCTGGGGGGGGGGGAGCAAAAAAGGAAAATATTTATAGCCAATGATAAAATTGGATGTTTCAAATGAAGAACAGTTTTAGTAAACTTGTTTCAGCACTACAAGTTTGAAAACTTTCCAATCTATGAAAATTTTCTGATAAGACTGGCTGTGCTATTAATGAATGTGATGTATTTGATATTGTGCAATAAAATAATTTAAAGTTGGAAGATCCATATAACTAATCTTTAGAAACTACCACTAGATGAGTTTTAGTAGTATCAAAGTACTATCAGTCATCTGAAACAGTAAATGAATTTAAATACTCCTTTTCAAATACACTTTTGAGTGATATTGGATTTTCTTTATATACTTTATCCAAACCAATAAATCACAACAGATCAAATGCATAATCATTTGTAAGAATCCAACTGTATTCTATGAAGCCAGGGATTAAAGTAATTTGCAAAAAAATTTAAATGAATGACACATTTTTCACTGTTTTAGTATTTTTTTTTATTTTGAAAAAAGTTATTTACAGTAACATATAATGGATTTATCATTGTTACTTTTAAAAGAAAGAATAACACATTCAGAATGGATCTAGGTTTCACTTGCTAATATGTATGGCTGCAACAATGGGTTTAGGAATAGCAAGGATTTTGAGGCTGGCCTTGACTGGGCAGTGTTTGGTTGTGCTGTACGTAGGGTTG